>NW_028288682.1:600000-794828 GCF_059628265.1 Tinamus guttatus
GGGATGAGGAATTTGAGAAGTGGAGAGCAGGACTAAATGCGTGAGACAGGGAGGGAGGGCAGGAGGGTGGCAGAGGACACCAGCCGCTGTGCTGGGAACCTCCTTGGGTCCAGAGCCCAGCTCCTGGGGTGGACCAGCAAGTACAGGTAGGAAAAAACACACCTGCAGGCCTGCTTTGTAAGGACAAAGCACCATCAAGATGCAAAGTCAGGAAATACCTGAGCAAGGGGCATCCCTGCAGCCTCTTCCTGCCTAATTATGCCATCCCATGCTGATTTTCCATGGGCTTCTCATCTAAGGCACAGGACAGACGGTATGAGGATAATGAGTGGCTCTTCCTTGTTTTATATTCTCTTCATATCTCAGTGAATAACCTTAGGTCTTATTTACTGAAAACTGCTCTGAAAACACAATTATTCATCTTCTCATGTATTTTTTTCTGTCGTACTAATCATGATAGTAACAAAGTTCAGCAAAACCTTCAAATAAATGCTAGGTTTATCTCCATTTAACCAAACTATGAAGGAATTGCTAAAGGTTTCCCCAGTTTTGAGTAGTCGTTTGGGGCCATTTCTGACTTTTCCTCATTCTTACAATTATCCTTACTGTATTCCCAGTGTGCCTCTCCCCGTTTGCCTCTGGCTGAGCATGAACTTTCTTCAATTTGTGTGCCCAGGGTTTCTGTCTCAAATCTAAAAATGAAGCTGATATGCCAGGGATCATTAGTAAAAGTTTGGGACTTATGAATCACCCATCATCAGCTGTCCTCACCCAAAGACTATTTCATCACCTGTGGTGCTCCTCAGCTTCATCCACTGGGCACTTGCCATTTTCCACAATCCCCTAAATGCCCTAGGTGAAGCAGACAAATTCTCTGATTCATTTGAAAGAAAGTTTCACCCTACACAAGGAAGAAGGAAACCACTGGGGCAGAGTCTGGGCTAAGAGAGCATGCAATCTTACAATTAAATATTGCACACTAAAACATCCACTCATTTCTGGAATTTTCTATCTTTTCACTGTCGTATTCACCCAACACATTCTCCATCCATATAATACCAATAAGCACACGGCAATTGTCACATGGTTATTTTTCACTTAAGGTCACCTTATTCAGTTCTCCCAAGAGCATAAGACAAATTGACTGCAGTTCATCATTCCTGGTTGCACCTTTACTGAGTAAGCCAGCCTGATGACACAGAGTTGTGTGAGTAGATGCGAGCAGAGCCAAATTTACTGTATAAAAAGGCCAGGTAGCTTGTGAAAGCCCCAGCTGAAATATGGCAGCATGACGAAACCGTATGCTGAGGGTGCGGCGTGAATTTGTGTTCTTCCACTTGCATCTATCTCTGCCATCTCTTCTTGGAATAAATGTCTTTGCATATCACATTTGAAAAGCTCTGCCTGACTATTTACATTTATTTGATAGAGTAGTAAAGAGGAAAGCTTTATAAAATGGGTGTGACTTTTATCATCTGTTGCAATTCAAATGTGTGCCTATTTGTATATGGCAGTAGCTATGCTGTCTTATATCACTCATGCACATTTACTCCTGGTTTTTGCTTTCTTGTTGAGGGTAGGTTTTCTAAGCAGTAAATACAGTTTTGTTATCAAGGTAGATTTTCAGGTAGATTAAGCAGAAAATGGGATTTGGGGGGTATTTGTTTAACCTGCAATCAGCGTTTTTCAGGTTCTAAATATCTTTTTTGCTTAGACCACAGATTTGTCACTGAGGAATACATCTGAGTTTGAGGTTTTTTTGAAGATCCTCTTAAGTTGGTGATAACAGTATTCTGGTGCTTCAGCAAATTCAAGGGGAAATGTCAGCCAGTTCACAAATGCATTTCCCAAAGTGAGCTGACATTTCCCTCGGATGCAGCAAGAAAGAAAAGAGAGAAGTCGCAGCACAAGAGAGTGACTGAGATTACATTGCACAGAGTCAGAGTCTCTGCTGGCACAACTCCTGAAACTCGGTGGCGATAAACTATAATTTCCTGCACGTACATCTGAGTCCTAGGCTTATTTGTGAGAATGACTCACATTAATATGGGAACATCGCAGATGCACAGAAAGATGGTAAAGTTATTAGGGAGGCCATCAAAAGATGAAAAAATACAAATGAAAAAGAAATTAGAAAAGGTAATATTTTTTAATCTGGACAGAAAATAGTATTTTTTATTATTTTTGTTTTATTTTAGATTGAGTACACTACAAATCAGCTTTTCCTGTTAATCTTCCCTGGGAGATGTCTTCTGCAGTGTTGTTAACAGGGGGATGAAATAAAGCTATGTTGCCTATTACACATGTTGTGGAGAATTAGTGTTGGCTGGGAAAGGAACAAACCAAAAGGGAGTGAAATACAGGGCAGAGACTCAGCTCTGTGAAGGCATGTTGCACCACTGACACTGAGGGTACTAAGCCAGCTGTCATTAAATTAAGAATTGAGCCTTGCCTTTGTGCATGTGATGTTCCAGAAAGAACAGAATAAAGAACAAAAAATAGGAATTCTTCAAAAAGTATGAACAGAGCTCAATTCTACAGATTTACTGGAAAATTCATATCAGAGATGATTTCTTTATTGAATAAGCCATGGACATTTTATCTAAGAATCAGGAATATTTCCACTGTTATCAACAAAGAAACAAAAAAAAACCAAATCAAAACTCAGGAAGAGATTCATGGCTCTTCATGGAAATGGGAAATCTTAGAAATACTTCCCAAAGCATAAGGAAATGGTTAAAGATTCCCAGAAGCAAAAATTAATGCCGAGCATTTACATTCATTTGACAGAATTTATCTACTCCTTGCTCCATAAAACGTAAGTGCAGTACTTAACCTGCAACCCCCAGCAGTGCCTGGCGCGTGATACTTCCCAGCCCGGGCGCTACTTGGGGATGCGCTCTGGAATGCGGAATGAAGCTGCAGGGTTTGTGGGCTGAAGGGAAATCATTATTTCAGAGCAATCAATATTGTGCATCTTTCCATGGCTTCACGGCTTCTCTGACATGCCACCATGGAGGTGGGGATTGTTTTTGTTTTTTTTCACGATTTGAATAAGTTCATAGTTTGTTGTGGGTTTTTGATTTGAGTCATTTGAATCGATTTTCTTCCTCTTGTGATGATGGGAGTGCTCCTAAATTAGCCAGTGGTACTGAAGCTTCAACATACATCATTTTAGCATGTGGGGTCAAATCCGCTGATGGTGTAGGGGGATGTCATTCTCTCTTAAAGTCAGTGCAGCTAAAAGGGCAGCATTTTGAATGAATTTGTTCCTTCTGGGTTGCCTTTTTTTTTTTTTTTTCCTTTTTTTCTTAGTCTCCCCCCATTTGTAGTGGGGAGAGAGGAAAAGGGAATGAAAGTGCTTTCCTCCTTGTAAGATATAGAGGATATAGAGGATAGACACAGTCCTGCCAAAGCCAGATTTGTCAACGCAGAGTTTTACCATTCCTTAATGGTCCCAGGAATGAACCATCTGCACACAGCTTGCAGTGGACCATGACTCCAGAAAATCTCTCCCAGATAGTAGTGGAATTCATTTAATCTGAGAACCATGCAGGACAGAAATCTAGTTTGATTTTTTTTCCATATTTCTTGTTCCCAAAGCAATTTTTTCCAAATACCTTAGGTTTGGACTTTGTCTAAATCTGCAATTTTGGTAGCAGCCCAGAGCACTCACCTGCTGGACTTCCCCAGAAGCAGGGGCTCTGAGACTGTCCGAGGAAACTCACAGGCTCTCTGGATCCAAGCAGACCCCTAACGGAAAGACTTAGGTTTGGAGAACGAGGATGGCAAGGTCAGGACCTCGGGGTGGCCTTGGGAGGGATGGAGACCCTGGTATCCTTGCTGCTGTATTTTCCAGATTCCTTAACATGAAGCTGACACTCAGAGCTCACAAGGGCAGAGACAGGTGTTTTTGGGGCTCCGTGTGGCAAACATCATTTTGGAGTCCCAGAGACCCCATGGAGCTGGTCCTTCTGTCTGCTTTTCACTCTCACCATGACTAAGATGTCCACCAACAGTACATGAGGACTGACCCTTGTAGTTACAGTATTTTCACACTCACACTTTTCTTGTCTAGCTGGTGCCTGGGTTGTGGTACATCAACCTTGCACGGTATCGAAGGTGTTTTCAAGCTCTGAAGCTTGGCAAACACCAGGTTTGGTGGGTCGTGGTGACTTCACAAGGATGTGACAGATGTGATTTTGCTGTGACTAGAAGGAAAATGGGAGAATGCAAATACCATGCAGGGAGTGGGAAAACTCCTGGCACTTTGGATCCTAGATGGAACATCCCAGTAGAGAACTAGACATTTTCTGGTCCAGCACCATCAGTGACTTATACCTTCCTCTTACAGCAAACAGGGACTTATGGATTTCCAACATGGCCTTGGAAAGCTCTTTGCACTGGCTCCCTGCCCAGCTCTGACTCCTCCTTGCAGATTCACAGAAATACTGTTGAAATAACACTCTCAAGGATAACACCCTATAAACTTCTGCTGCCTTCTCCCACTGCATTTACTGTGAGACAAGAAATGTTAATGCCTTGAGGGTGTCCTCTTAATTGCATGGCTTCTTTCCAATAGAAGCATACGTAAAATTAGCTGTGATTGCCGGTGTACGTGGCTGTAGAACTGCTCAGGAAGATTTCTGCTGGTATTAATGCAAATTTGAGAGAGAAGTCTGTAGAAAAAAAGTCCACTGTGGTTTGGTATTAATCCTCAGGCACCAGGCATTAGGATTTTCTGGCCTGACGCTAATGCAAAAGAAATCATGGTAATAATAGGCTCCCCCAGCCAGCAGATTATGACAGATTAATTAATACATAGCGCATTGTGAATATGTTCCATACCTTCTGTAGAAAGGCACAAGAAAAATGAAAAGATGTTTTGGTGAATGAGAAAGTGAGCGTCTGTGAGAGAATGGGTGGAAACAAATGAATTATTCTTGTATTATTCATAATGTGATTGCTTCTAATCCCCCGAGGCCATGGATGCCTCAACAGATCGACACGTAGTTTGGACCTTTTCTCCACTTCCAACATTATCTTTTGGAGACTGGGTCACTTACTTAGCAGTTTGTACAGCTGTCCAGAGCTTCAGCAGACAGATTCCCAGGCTGGTTTGCAAGGGGGTAATAAGGCAGGTACAAAGTTACGGCATGCAACTATTGTGGTTACCAGCAGAATTTGCAAGAAAGAAAAAAAAAAAAAAGGAAAAAAAAAAAGCAAAGAAGCTATCAGGCAATTGTATAAAAATAGAGACAGATGAAAAGTGCACTCAGAAAGGCAGATGCTCTGAGAGGGAAAGGATGGGTGCAAGCTCCTGAGGATTACTGGGCTCAGAAACACTTGTAGTTGAACCTCATCTCACAAGCTAGCTGCTTCCTCAGCCTTAGGGAAGTTGTTTAAATCTCTCTGTTTTTATCTCCATTTAGTTTTATAAATTAAGGTTGTAGTACTTGGCCACCTACTCACCTTTCACAAAAATATTCCACTCTGCTTGTATGTAAACTGCTTGGGAAATAGCATAAGTCAAGTATTAGTGGAACTGTAAAAAATAGGGCTGGAAGGAACTCAGTCTCAGAGGCGAAATAGGCACATTTACACAGTTTGCAGAAGGAGTTTATCCAAACTGTTCATAGTGCATCCAGCACATGAGACTTCACAGTCTCCCTGGGCAACCTGCTCATGCCCCAGTGCAAACTAATCTTGAATTAAAGAGGGTTTCCTAATGCCAACTTCATTCCTTGCTGCAAAGTAAGCCAGATCGTCCTCTTGCAATTAAGCACTGCCCTTTCTACAACCTTTTTATCACAAACTATTTTACAAACTCCTCAGGCTTTTAACCTTTCTTCACTGGTCAGGTTTTCTAAGCTCTAATCACTCTTGCTGTCCTCTCCCAGAAATTTTCCACTACTTTCTTAGGAGATGGTGTCCAACTTGGGCACAGTTCTCCAAGTCATAAAGATGTTTGGTACTGCTTGAATACATTCCTTCAATAAGCTCCAAGCTCCCCCTTGTTATAAATTTTATTCTTCTCATTATTATTGCAATATAACATCATGTTGTTGATGCATCTGCAGTTCGCGATTCAAAGTGCTATAACCTAAATTATATTCCACATGATACAGAAACTTTTACAACAGATAAGGTGCTGCTTTTATTGTTATTGAACCTTTTATATCTTTTCTAATTTGCTGGCATCCAATATTTTTCACTCTGCACATATCCAAATGCCCCTTTTTATAGGCAAACTGGTATGAAATTTAACAGAAAATATTATTATTGCTAGAGGTCTACCTTAACCATCCTATAAAAATTAATATAAAATAAAAGCCCATCTGTAAAACACTTTAAAACCCCCTGGGCAAAATATTCTTCTCGGTTACATTTTATAGGGTTTTAGAGCCATTTCTGACAGAGTCCAGTGAATTTAGGGCTAAATCTTCAGTTTGTGTAACTTACCATATCTGCTTCATTATGACCATGAAGATTTACACCAAGTGAGGAACCAGCCTTTAGTTTTTGTCACATGCTGTAGGAATTATAATTCTTGCAACTACCAAGACCAATTGCACCAGGTGGATCAAGATTTGACGATAAGACATAGATAGGTGTAGCCTGAGGTCAAGAACCACCGCAAATTCTGCACCAAGGTTGGTTGTGGAGCTTCCCCTTGTGCTCCAGGTGGATGCATCCCACCTGATAACAGCAGGAGCCAACGTGCAATTTTTACTCTGATCCAAGCCCAAATTCCTCCTTGGCTCGTGGTGAGACATGGCATGCTGGGACCTACAGTCCTTGCTGGATGATTAACGGAAAAGATGGTCACAATCTGGTCAACCACACATAAATTAGGCCCAGCACAACAGCTCTTGGCAGGTTGCTAATGCAACGCTTAATTGAGGAAAATTTCGCCCTAACTAGTGTTCTGCGTGGATCTGCCACGTTCCTTGCATATTGATTATTTACTAATCAGGAAATGCACATTAGCAAGTTTATTCCTGTATGAACCTCACAGGCATGCAGATGCCTTTAAGCAGGCTACATTGTAACCAATTGTATTTTTAATTGCTGTGTTTAGAGAGTCTCATTGATCTAATCAGAGCTAAATAAGCCCCATGGTATTTACTATAGTAAAGTTTACTGAGGACGCATTTCTTCAATTTGCTATAATGAAACCTTCTGTTGTGTTCCCACTGGTCAACACACAACACCAGCGAACAGAGGAGGAGAGAGGACATACCACACTTTAACAAATTCGCTATTATTTCTGCAGTTCAGAAATATCGGCACCCAGGCAGCAGGAAAGCAGCTGGGTAACATTATCAGTAATTGCTTAATATTGTCATTGCATTTGCTTACAAGAAAAAAAAAGCAACAGACTATCAATCAGCCAACCGAATATTCATAGTCTGTGATAATAGTAAGTGCTTTTTGAATGTCATGGCAACAGTCACACAAGCAACGTGAGCTTGTGCTTGATTACTTCCTGCTGCATTTGTGATAGTGTCCATATTGCTTCATTAATTTTGCTCCCCTTTTTTTTTTTTTTGAGATGTCACATGTGTTTGGAAAATGTGTAGAATATGCAGCTCCTTTTCCCAGAGGCCGTAGGGAGCAGGACCTCATGGGGTATTTGTTCTTCTCCTACAACCTAGATGTGTCCTATATAGCCCACAGAATTCCTTCCTGTGTTTAGGAATTATGTCAGGATTATTACAGCAGGTAATCTCTGAAATCAGATTTAAGAGTGACTTTTGTGAAAAAGATTTAGAATAATCTCATTAAATAATTTGTTGGAATGGCTTTTCAGACAGGGAAAATAAATTGATTTGCCTAAGATACATCTGGTCCTGACTCATTCTCTGTTTGTCCTAGTGGCCTGTGCTTTATCTTATTCAAATCTGTGGATTCATAGATTTTAAATGTCAGAACATTATGAACATTATGTGTTAGAAACTCAGACAGTAATTTCTATATCCAGTCCATAACTTCTGAATGTGATTTGACATATATTTTTAGAAAGAGTTACTTGGAAGACTGCACCTGAAGGGGAAACTTCTGCGTGAACTGTTCTAGATTTTGATAGTCATTTTTCTTAAACAACAAAAATATAAAATGAAACAGTAAGGTAAAAGCTGAGATCCTTCTTGTAGTTCGAATTTGCTTAACCTCAACCCTCATCTGTTAGATCTCATTATGACTTTTACTTTAGCTCAAAGCACTAAGTCCTAGATGAAATCTCCTCATGCAAGTACTTGAGTTATACAGTATACATAATTGAGTTATCTCCCAACCTTACCAAGGATACCATTAGATCAATTGGCTTAACACAAGTGAAAAGTTCTGCTGGGGAACCTGAGTTCTTGTAAGCTTGCCAGTCTGTGTTTCACTCAAGGACCATTTCTAATCTGGACAGACATGGACTTCAGGGTCCCAAGCAAGCATACTCCTAAAAGAAGGTGCAGGGAGTGAAGGGACCATCCAGCACGGACTTAACAGAGTTTACTTAAAGCACTTGAACAAATATCCCAAGTTCATCCATCTCCCAACACAATTCATCCCTTTTAAGTCAAAATTTCTAGCTCAGTTCATTTTCAAAGATATATGAAAAGTCTCTGAATGTTTTAACAATGTCATAATATCTTTGCTATTTACCTGTTTCATTAAAAAAAAAAGAAGAAGAAGAAAAGAAGGAAAACAAAAGGCAACTTTTGACTAGGAAAGTCAGGGGAACAGGTCTACCCTGGAGAAAGACCTATTCCAAGCAATTACTGCTCATGTGCATAACTAAACCTTTTTTCTTCATTCCCATTTTGACTAGATCCTTCTTATCCCATTTCTTAACTACAGTTCTCACGTGCTTGAGTTTCTCAGTCTTCTCAGTCTAATGAAAACACTGGTGCTGGGGGCGTTCAGCAGGGCCCTGTGTCCAGGGCCACCTCTGTGGCTTTTGACCACGCACATGATGCCCAAGAAGCCAGGCTGCTCCTCCACCAATGGATTATTTGGTTGTAATATTTATAAGGGGCTTTGATAGGCTCGTTTACCAGGAGCTAAGTAATGGCAGGGCCTTTGAGGCCAGGATGCTTGTCAGACGCTGCTACATTAAGTCTACAAGCGAAAATCAAACTGCCTGGCTTCAAAGAGGTTTGGCTGGTGTAAATTAACCTGTATTTTAGAAGTTCTGGAGCAGATGTCATACTTTGCCCTGGAGATCTCATTACTGCTCAAATGTATGCGCAGATTTTGCCACATTAACGAAGCAGCGGGTCCCCCCTCCCCCACAAAGCAGGATTAGCTGCTCGTGTCTGTAGTTATTTTTGTCAAAAATCTTTTGAAAACCCGCAAGCAGAGGAGGAGGGAAAGTTCAAAAATGCCAGTAACTGTCTTTATTAATTACAGGATGATTAATTATTTAATCTGCCCAGATATCTGTATGCACAACGTGCCTGATTCTCATTTATCAGGGTTTCGGCACCATTAATCAAGGGGAGTTTTAAATGCGAAGGAAGACAGGTTGATTTAAGGTGCTCCATTGTGGTGAGCTCCTGTGCTGGCTGCCCAGCCCTGGAGCCAGGAGCATCCATCACCACCAGCGTCCCTGTCAGCACAACAATGAAGGTGCTGATGGGCACAAAGGTGCTGCAGCCACCCAGGATGTGCTTCAAACCCTTTTAGAGCCCCTCAAAGGAGCAGGATTGGGTGACTTCTCCATGCACTGGGATGATGCCTGAAACTCACGGGGAATTTGGGCACAAATACGAGCTACTAAGGGTCTGGAAATATGATTGACTCATGGCAGCTCAAGAAAGGCTACACCACTTCAGCCAAGGCCGTGATGATCCCTCTATGTGCTTTTTGATAGTCCTCAGTGAGTGACTTAGCTTAAGCCTCTTCCATCAGAGTTTGCTGTTTTGGCAGTGGGGTGAGCTTCTAGCACGCACACGCACTTGCAATGCTCGGGAATTTGTTATGCTGTCATAAGGCTGATCATATCTACGCATCTCTTGCATTATACATCCAAGCAGAAGAAGTTATTTCCCTGCTTTCTTCAAACTCCTTGGTTCAGAAGGGCAAGGAATAAGCATGCATGAGCAATGAGCTCGAGCAATTCCTTTTCAGGTGAAAAGTATATGCATGGAATAGGTACATGGATATTAGGTCAGCACACATTACTCTGGAGCCACACTGTTGGGGTGTTTTTTCTTTTCTATTTTTCCTCTACACTCTGCTAAGAACTTGAAAATGTCAATTTATCAGATTGCAGTTGCCAGCTCCCATAATTTTTGGAATGAACCTTATATTATTGGAATTATTTTTAGATCCTTAGCTCCTGAAGTCAGATTATACTGGAAGTTGCCTGCCAGATTTCTTTTTAAAGTAAATGTTAGCTTTCCTGCCTGCCAGAGGAAGCTTAACTACAAGACCCAAGGGATTATTACAGGTTTAAAAGTCAGATGGCAGGTAGAGATTTAATTTTTATTTTTCATGGACTACTTTTTCCCTATTTATAATAAATTTTAGGGGTCAAGTTAGGATATGCACAAATAATTATAAACTTTGAGCCAGAATATCTGGAGCACGGGTATACGCTTTTTGCATGGCAGAAACCTTCCATCCCTGGAGTTTTATATCCCCCTGCAGTGTAACTGGGCTGTTTGCCTTGCGTGGCCATACCCTGATGGTACTTGCAACAGGGAACGCTCTGCTGATCATCCTCATTCAGACATTTCAACAGTTCGCTGGGGAAAAAAAAATGTTCAAAATTTGCCCTGTGTTGCACTGAAAGAAAATGTATACTTTGCTTTTCTATAGAAATAGCTGTTCAAAAAAATGTAGTAGAACAAAAAGGAAATCTTGCAAATCTATTCATATTTTATTTTAAAATAAGGAAATTGGTCACTGATTAGACTTCAAGTCTAGTATTTCTTCAGTCCCTGAGTGGCAAAGCAGGGACATACCCACCACTAAACTGCACCGGCTCTGCCTTCTCACACAAGGATTCCTGTTACTGGGGACAAGACGAGAGCCCCAGACTCACTTCCCACCATGGCAGCCTGGACCTTGCACACACCTGTAAGGCAGATCGCCAGGCTGCTGCTAGCAGGATGCACGTCCTGTCTGCCCAGAGGAGCAGAGGGGACGTTGCTATTTGAAGGAGGGTTAAAACTCACCCCTTTCATTAGTGCAGGGACAGAGCATTAGCAAGCCTGGCATCATGACGGTCAGAGAAGCATGGCTGGTCATGGCCAAGGACAGTGCAAAGCTCAGGTTCCCACTGCAAATGAAGGGTCCCTGAGGCTTTGCTGCAGCTTGCTTCCTTTCAGACTTTTTCTTTCTAGGGATAACCTCCCTCTTCTCCCATATCCATTTCATTTTCAGGAATGACTTGCCATTATTCACTTTTGGTAAATCATCTAATCTGTCGGTTCCCCATCTCTGTCAAGCAACGATAACATTTTCTCCTAACCTCTACTTTATGTAGCTAAATTTTCATCTTTGATCTGTAGAGTCCACCTCTGACATGCTTGATTAGTGCTCCACTGAAACGACCTCATATGAGCTGGGAACTGCCCACCAATGGAAAAGCATCAGAATATGCTTGTGGAATGCTTTTTGTGCTGTCGTGGAATGCTTTTTGACCTCCATTTCATTTTTCTCTCTCAGTGATGGGCTGGTGAGTCACAGGACTCACCAACAGAGCCTCTTCCCATCATAAGCTCTAATTGCAAATTAACCTTTGCTTGATTCCTTGTAAAAACATTATTCTCTCCATAATTGAAAAAGAAGGGATCACAGCAGCAATGCACCTGCTTATTGCTCAGCTTTCGCTGAAATGTTAAATGTTATGTTATCAATTGCTGCCTAACTTGTGAACTAATTAAAAACAGTTCTTTGAATAATACAATGATCTAGGCTTCTTCAGGATTTTGCAAGGAATAATATTATTGCCAAGACAGTTGGACATCTTGGAAATGCTGGTTTTCAATGTGGCTAGTACATCATGTTTTGAATGTATTTGTCTAAATACATGTTCATGTTAATGTGCAAGACAACTTGTCATTCCTTTTAGCTATTGCAATAAATCATTTCTTTACACTAGCATCAATTCATTTGTCCTAAAAGTATTTAAATACTGGGGATGATTTTGCAATTTTTTTTGTACACAAGACTCCCAGTGATGTCATTCCAGATTTTTGTATATCTTCAACCTGCAGAACACTAATAATGTGCTCCAAATCCCTCTGTATTTGGAAAAAGCCTCCTATTGACTCCAATGATTTTTCCATTCAGACCTAGATGAAGAGCAAAGATATGGTTTCTATGGCAGTTCTTTCATATAAAAGTTGCAATATTTACCAGTAAACTGAGCATGTCAGTTATTATGGAATGCTCTGATAAAGCTGTTTACTTAGTGGGGAATGATATCCAGTATTTTTCTTCCCCTTTCTGTAGGTTCAAGTCAACATGTTTGAGTACTAAAAATGTCTTTGGGAGCAAGTTTGGAGTCTAGTGAGGAGGAGAAAAATATTTCCGCTCTCAGTTCTCGTTGTAATAAACAGCTTTTTTTTTCTGAGTCTATAATGGACTAGATCAATAAGACAATTGACAGTAACCAAGGAAGAACAGCTTCATTTAGCATTTATATAGTGCACCTCCTGAGAGGCTTTCTAAATACTTTAATTAAGCACCACATCAACCTTATGATGTACAGCAAAGAAAGAATTATCTGTATTTTACAGGTGGAGATCTGCACTGAAAGGCCCTGTCCAAGGTCATACAGTGAGTCTTTGGCAAGGCAGTGTTCCTTCCTTTCCAATTGTATGCTCCCAAAATGAGAGGACATACCCTTCCTACTGCCTAATGTCATTTATAGTCTAACCTTGGGAGACTTCTGCAGGTAGAAGTCCAGGTGAAGCCACAGGGAAATTGGTGCAGAAAGCTTTCATAAGACAGCAGCAGACCATAGCCAGCATCTCACTGAAGTAGTGAACAAGTTTTGGAGTCATATAGAAAGTACCTGCTACTGCCAAATCTTTGTCAAATGACTGGGGAGGTTCAGCGCTGTATATTCCTAGTTCTGCCCGAATGTGAAGGCAGTTCCTAAAGGCAGACTGTCATGAAGGGAAGACTCCATCTACCTGTTCTCTTTTTCTGGAAAGTTGACTTATCTCCAGCTTGGTTCTGTATAGTGAGGTGTTCTGGATGGTTCTGAAAGGCTTCAGGGACAATATCCATGTTTCTGGGGTGGCATTTCACTAAAGGTTTACTAGTCACAGACTACGTAATGACAGAGTCACTGACAAATCAATGTTGTAAAGTTCGGGGGAAAAAAAAAACTATGCAAATGTAATAAAACCAAAATATTATCAAGTCTTATGCAAACCTTGTAGCTTAAATCTTGAAATTACATTCTGATAATTTACACTGAAAGCCATTACATTTTCCCTACACATTCCCAAATAGTCATGTAACTTAGGCATAGTTTCCAGAAAGGGCTTGGGTGTCTTGAGTGGAACGTTACACTGTATTCCGTATTAGGCCTTCCGTATGGTATGGGGGCCTCAAAATAGAAAACTTAACTGTGAGCAGGTTGAGTAGGGAAACACCTGAAACAAATGTTTTTGGAGCCATATTCAGACAGCCTAAATCCCACATTCATGTTCCTAGTGTTTTTGGTTATTGCTTCTAGTTAAGCAAAACACCCAGCCGGTAGGTTGCTGGGTGGAGTTTAGGTCATCTGAACATGGTCCTCAGCAGGCCCGCAGATAGCCAGGAGACAAGGCTTAAGGGAGAAAGGGAGTTTACACCCTGAATTTTGACATGTAATTGATATCTGCAACTTTCCCTTCTTAAATGTTGTTGAATAATAGACTCAGTCCCAGTGGAAGATTTTCTCTGTGGCCTGGAAGCCTTTGATCTCACCCTTCCATTCCCCAGCTGCAAAACGTGACCAATACCCCTTCTTTTTCTGTCCCTTCCGTCTTATGCACCTAGACAGTAGCTCCTTTTTTACTGACTCACATTTTTGTTGTGTTGAATAATGGGCACAAGCTCTCAGAGGGAGTGGTGTATTATGAAAAGTAAAGAAGAAGAAGCACTTATAAATGCAGCAAACCAACTCAGCCTAGGACTGGAGCTTGCATTCTGTGCTGGCTTTTCCTAGGCTGCCTTAATTTACAACTTCAGGCCTTCCTTTGATCTGTGTTGGCAGTGGAAGCTGTGGAGGAAACAGCTATGAATATACTCTTGTGTATGCAAATATATTCTTCCAGGCAAAGATAGGACATTTATTTATTCAAGGACATTTATGACATCTTCCATTACAGGCACACATACGTGCCCAGAGAACTGAACTGTGGCCTCTCTCCTGTACCAGAGACTCATGTCTGGGACATGTGAAATGAGTTCCTGCTGGAACAGCAAAAATAACTGCAGGCCAAAAGCCATGGTTGTGCTGATGCATCCCCTGATCAGTACACATCAGTACACTACAGGGGCAAAATTTGGCTTTTAAGGAATTAGTTATGACAAGAAACACTGTCCACTTGTCACAGCTATACAATAGTGCTTCAGATGTTGGTAACTTGCCTTGTCTTTAAATCTTTACCGATAAAAGGCAATCAGTATGGCAAACCTACAGCACAGGGCTGACCTCCGATTCAGGGAACTGTTCATTGATTCACTGTAGCTGCATTTTGATACTGAGTTTGGCAAAGACCTTTCCTCTTCTATTTTCTTAATTAAAAATTGCTTGGATGAGTCATGTCTTCCATCATATTCTGCCTATCATTGCCTGGACTATCAGCCTTGTCATTGTCCATCGTTGGCCATGCTGCAAACTACAAAACTACATCATGTGGCAGCTGTGTCCCGGACAGATGAAGGTCCATCCTCACTGTTGAATCAACAAAGATTTCTTTTGTACTGATTCTTTTATTTCTGCCAGGTGGCACAGCAGCCAATATTCAGAGAGAGAAAAAAAATCTAGCAAGGGATTTCTATCTATCTGCTGTGTATTTTTGTGCAAGCTGTGTTTGGAGTAGATTACATTTAAAAGTATCAGAATTGTCTGGAGTGCTTTTACCAAAGTGTGCCTAGCAAAAACGGCCTTTTGCTTCCCTTTCCACAGCGTGTGCAAATATTTCAGCACATCTTTTATCTTCAGGAAAGCCAGGTAAGGGATAGAATTTTAAGCAGGAGTTTTTTCTGTTTGGTTTTCTAATGTTGTTGTTTGGTTGTTTGTTTAATTTATAAGATAGTCTTTAGGGTCGGAAAAATGTTTTGGCAGAGAAGAAGCAGATGATAATAGATAATGGACTAATCTATTTGTTGTGGCTGCTTTACCGCTGAAATTTGTATACATTGGAGACCACTAATAAAAGTGAAGCCATTTACACATAATTTAGTTGATTGAGTTAGTTCTAAGTCTTTCACAGCTGTCTCTGAAGTGCATAGTTACTTAAGGTTATCATTCTGTGGAAGTTTTTAATTTAGATGGATGCCATAGATGCAGGCTACTCTTCTAGGAGACATTCTGTGCCGTCCTTGTCCTGTGCTTTATATAATTAGTGCATACTTAAACAGTATGACTATTTAATAATCCCTCTGTGTGTTCTACATAATGATTATAATTGCACCAGTGCTTCCATGCAGACCCTGAGCATCCAGCAGGATGTCCTTGTGACACAGAATAGGAGGAATTTTAATCGATCTCTTACCCAGATTTGGCCCTGATGATTCCCGGCGTAGCCCAGAATGAGCCAAGCAGTATTCAGCCACACATGCTCTGATTCTCCCACCATTTGGACTCAGCAGTTTTCCTTAACATAAAAGAAGAGTATGCGAAAAGTTGGGACACCTTCCAGCCCTTCCTCTTCAGCAAAGCAGACTGGCAAGCACTGCAGCCTCTCAAAGCTGTGGAAAAGTATTTTAAAGGAAAACTCAAGAGTAAGCCTGTGTCTTCACAAATACTTTATAGCATAGGTCTAGAAATTACAGAGCTGACCCACAAGCCACTGAAGTGATGGGAATATCCAACCAGATTTCAGAGAGCTTTGGGCTAGGTAAGGGAACAAAAGGAAATATAAGCAATTTTTTTTTCTGTCTGAATCAGTGATGGCTAAAATCTAATGCTTCCTTCCCAAAATGTGTATTTAGTTTGAATGTTTTCTGTCTTATTAATCATTCACATATCATCAACTAACTGCAAATACTTCCTGGCAGAGAGCGCTCAAAGGATTACAGATAAGAGTAAAAGCCTAAAATGCTTATATCTCCATGTGCCTAGAGGCAGTAAAAACAGGCCACAGTTCTCCCATTCATTATGCACTTCTCTGCAAGCTTCATTTCAGCAGATGTCTCAGTGGTCTCTGAACCAAAAAATACTAAAAGTATAAAAAGATTATTTGTTATCAAGATTATTTTCTCATTAGAAAAATCCAGAAAATGGAGCTCACTGCCTTTAAAAGTAATGCTGTCCATGGATTATGAACGTTCTACTTCTTTTCTTCCTTGTCTACAGGTTGTTCATTATCTGATCTGTACATTCCTAATAGCAAGTTCTGAGACATTTTCCCAAGATAAATTATGTCTTAATAGCAAAAAGAATTGGCAAAAACCTTCCCATCCCACTATGAGGTTTATGCTTGCCAGTTACCTTGGCTAGGTGATGCATCAAGGTGTTCAGCGGGGAGGCATTTCCAAAGCGCTCAGTGTTGCTTGTTACCCTGCCCCTGCTTTGAGTCATTAGTGAGGATAAGTCCTTATGGCACATTGACAAGCAAGAGAACCTTCCCTTCTTCAGAACTTTGCCCATTATCAGAGGTGGTGTCACTTCATCACTGAGTTACTCTTTCCAAGGTTAATGCATAGGGTCTGCTGACCCGATCAGCGTATGTCCGTCAGGTCCTATGAGGTTTCTGGTGCCAAATCTTGCAGAGATCTCTGTTCAGCATCTTGCCAGGTGGAAGCTGGCCATGGTCAGGACACCATGGTCTGGCCATCCCTGCAGTCATACATTACTTATGCCCAATTATTCAGCAAACAGTTCTTGCTAACTTCAGCTGGTCAGTTGTTTCCAAGTTGCCCAGGTCGCACCATGCATCCCCTGTGGCCACAGGAGATGCAGCTATTATAGACCAGTGAAGAACCTGACCCTAAAAATGCTGTCATCCCTGATATGCTGCAGTGGTCATTTCATTTTCCCTCTTTAAATGAGAGAACAGTAAAGATCAATTAGGTAATACAGAATTATTCATGATAAATTTCTTTAAACGTTCTCAGATATTCAGCACATTCACAGTTGTTGTTAGATCTCAAAATACATTTGCAGAGTAATTTGATATCCCAGCACAGTCTGAATGCTTTGGTGCTACCCTTCCTGCCATCCAGTCTGCTCCACAAGTTACTCCCTTTGACACTAAAATTCTCTCAGCACAAATGTCTTTTAAGTAAGTGCTTCATTGACAACCCTTTGCATGTTACATTGTAGACTGCCTAATTTCATTAGCTTCCTGATAAGAAGGAAGAAGGAAGTCAGAGCTGGCATGGTGATTTTCATCTCATTGGAATGATAAAATAGAGCTCTAGGTAAATTTTCATACATGTTGTTGGGCTGAAATAAAATCATACTCACAGGAAGATATGCTGAGGAAATGCATTTTAGTGCAGTGTACTAAACAACAAATTAGACAAAGTTAGACCTTCCTCCTCCTCGCGAAGATGTAGAGTCATTTGAGATCAGTGGAAAGAGTCCCATTGGCATTGGCCTATTTATTAGGGATTTATGTTTGGGGTTCCTACAGATGCAGGAGGGATGCTTGTGGGAAATTTTCTGCTCATTATTTACAGATGTGCAAAACAGAAAGCTGCAGCATTGCAGGTGGTTAGACAGACTGTCTGTATTGCACAGTTAGCTGACAGTGCAAGGGCAACATCCACAGAGACACCAACACACAGGCTTGTTTTGCCTTGATTACTAGATGTGGGCCCAGATACATCCCATATGAATTTAGGCACAAATCTGAGCTAGACCACGATGAGGCTTTCAAGGTGGCTGACTCAACCTAACCTCTTGTCACCAAAGAGGACTTCTCTTTCACTCCTTTGATGTCTCTGCAATCCTACTGCAGGTTCAGCTTCTCACCAAACCACTCTGCAAGCCAGTTCAGCTCCCTAAAGCACAATAATCACCTTTTTTTTTTTTTTTCAGGTGAGTTTCTTCCTGTCTCAACTGGCTGAACAGCCTCAGTGAGCAAGTGCTTGTGCAGGGAAAGCAGCACAAATGCTCTCTTGTAACAAAATCAAAGGAAGAGGATGCCCTTTTGGTGGCAGTGATTCATTAGCTATGAAACCTCAACTAGACTAGATGTCAAAAATGCTTCTTTTTCAATGTTTTTCTCTGAATTTGAGAGTAATATATAACCAAAAACTCTGATGGCATCTTTCAAAGCTAGAACTCTACCAGTACCTATAAACTGTGTTTGTTCTCCATGTTAGACCTCAAAATCCCACTCGACTAAGATGGCTCTTTCTCAAAGAGTGATAACACTGTTAAATGAATAATAGAAGAGTGATTTGCTGAAATGCATTATTCTGAAGAAGAGAGAAATGTGTTTCATAGGTTAGCATGTTGTCTACAAGTATATCTGACAGCCTAACTTTCTAAAATGCTATATGGGAAACTGGAAACGAGCTTTCAGCTAAGTTCAGGGCAATGAGTGTGTCTCCACAGTCTGGCTTTCAGACATATCTCTCTTTTCATTGCTCTTCATCTTACTTATTCTCTTGCCTTCCATGAAATACAGTTCTAGAAATAAGTTCCACAGAGAATTTTGCCATCCATGGCTACTGACTTGACAACTGCACCCTGTGAACAGTGGTACCCTTAGATGTGATATTTCTTTGGCAAGATAAATCTTCAGGACCTGAATTCTAGGTTTCAGAACTGTGTATAGTTGACAGTGATGCAAAAATCCACCAGGAGACACACACAGAACAGACCTAGAGGCTGCAGTGGAGTCATCTTAGCACTAAAAAGAAACTTTCTTTTCATATCTGGTACATACAAGGCCAGTCAGAATTGACATCCTTGCTTCTGTAAGGTGAAGAATAAATGGGACATGTCTTCCTCACCAAGGGAAATGGAGAGGTCTGAGGACGACATAGGCTAGTGTAACACACATATGGATCAACGTATGAGATAGTGAGACAAACTGCTTTATATTGTTTCAGGACAGCAGAGTCTTGCACGGTTCTTGGAGGAACAAAAACCAGAGACCTGGAAATGTTTAACAAAGCACTTAAGTTACACTGATTTATAGCAGTTGACATTTTAGCACTTATCTTTTTACCTCCCATTACAGTGACATGAATTGTACAGCCCAAATGAGGATCTCAGTGAATAAGCAGTGACGTTAGATAATGTTGCAGTAAAATACAGATGATGTAATCCAGGACACTCAATATGGAAAAAAAGGGAGGGGAGGAGCAGGAGGGGAATCCGAGCAAAAGTCTCCATACTCAGCAGACCCAAGACAGGCACTGGAGCAAAGTTTTCCAAAGTGCATGAGACGTTAAATTGGGTATTTTCCCTGCCCAAGTCAATGTCTGTGCAAATATTTGCCGGCCTGATGGCTGGATTTGCATCTGTGGGAAAATGAGAAAGTCTATATCCTGTCTTCTTGCCTTGACCCTCATTTGGTGACTCATGTGTGATAACGCCAGGTCCACGTGTCTTAGTGCTGTGGTTATGTGTGCAGCCACCCCCAGCCCAAGTCTCTGCATAGCCCATGAACGAGCCTTCCCACTGTGAGGTTTGTGCTCGTTTCTCTAGGAATGATTGTGGTGGTCTCTGAAGAAAACGAAAACATTAAATCTCAAGTCCTTGAAAATCCACCTTGTCCTCATAGGGGATTCAGCCCCAGTTTCCCTCTCAATCAGGAATGAGTACCACATTTCCAGCCTGATGCTCTCTGCTTGCAATATCCAGCTGTCAGATCTGCTATCCCACCCCTCTGCTACCCCAACCCTTTTTTCCATGTAGATATGGGCAGGTCGTGATGCAGAGAACTCCTGACACAGTGTTTCTCAGCTCCTGTCACTGGTGCATGTCTTAGGAAGTTTCCACTATAAAGTGCTGCATGAGCAGAAAGCGTTATCGCTGCAGAGGGGAGGCCTGAGAAAATTATAGTTGAGTTTTGAGGTTTTTAAAGCTGATAGCCACGCTTCATTGCCCAGAGTCATTTAACTTTACAGACTATGAAGGGAGAACATTAAAGTGATTTTGACTGGGAGGTAATCCATGTATTCCTCCAAACTGCCCAAATATGTCAAATTTTGGCTGCAGTGTGCAGTTTCTAATGAATTGCCTAGGGGACCAATATTGGTGCTACTTGCAATGGGCCATGGCAAGAAGAAAAAACCAACCAAGCAGCTTATTGCAAAACATGCAGGTTTTAATCTTTGTTATCAGCTTGCCCGTGAGCAGAATTTGTGGTGAGCCCAAACACTTTAGCTGATGAGGAAGAGAGCTGCTCTGCCAGGCTGAGGAAGGCTGAACTCTGACTGCCCACCCGTGAAGACCAGTGAAGATAAACTGGCCGCCTTTGCAGCATACAGGGCAGAGCAAATCTTCCTCGTGCACAGAGCAGCTGGAAACCTTAATGTTCATCTGTCCTCGGGTCTGTTATCTCAATGACTTTATCAGGAGGTTCTGACTGGTCAGAAAAAGCAGCGACTTTAGACATCTTTGAGTGTGTTAAGATACTGCAGAAGGAAGGAAAAGAACTCCCAGGAATTCTTCCTCGAGTCTACCTCCCCAGCAAGACTTCTCAGAGCTTGAAGGACACTAAAACTTAGCAAAAGAGAGAGAAAGGGCTGGAAGTTAAGTGAGAGGATGGCCTGGGCAGGTCACTGCGGTTTAGCTGCTCCCACCCCTGCCAGGATCACGGCTTGCAGATAAGTGCACAGCACAAGTGCTTAAAACCATCTCTGTGTTGAATCAAAGGAAGCAAGAATAAGGGCTTAATTCTTTACTCAAGTCAGCCAAGTGTGCAATATGGTTTTATTTCTGAAGTTTGTTGCCCTCACTAGTCTAAGAGGCAGTGAGATAGGGCTGGGCTGGAATATCTTCATGAATAAAGTACAGTTCCAAGCAGGAGTGCTATACATGGGAGAGAAGGATGCAATGCAGTGTGTGTGCAGGCATCTGCGTTTATAGCTCATAATTACTTTTTTGTTTTTTTAATAGCTGCTTGTTTCTCTTTAGGAAGACTGTGACTCCAGATATCCTCAGATCCTCCAGGAAATATGAACACTGCATAGTTATTAAGAATTTTGTTCTTGCAGATGCAACAATTAGCATGAAAATGGGTTGTTTAGCTAAAGAAACCCAAAGCTAAGCTTTGCTTTTGTGAACATGCTGAGCATGCAAAAGTTTGTGACTGGGTAGAGTTAAATGTCACACAGATCTTGCTTGTGACCTCTGTAAAACTTTGCCCATAGGAGCATGCAAATGTACAGCTTTTTATGCTCCTGCTCATATATGTACCAAGACGGTGTCATCTCCTACAGCAATATCATACCATAGAGTGTGTCTTGCACACGCTTTACGTCCGAGTAGCAGTGGGTGTCTTAGTTCTGATCTGTGTCCTTACTGGTGCTTTGGAGCCTCATTCTGCTGACTGCTGAGCACCTTCTCCCACCACGAACGCAGGGCACACTGAGAAGCACAGTGGGAACTCAGCACTGTGGAGGATCAGGCTGCAGTGAAGCAGCGAATGGGTCAGACTCGCAATGCATTAATATTGCTCACAGAAATATTAGCTGTCAAGAAGCTTAGAATTGCTCTTTTTATAGCTTAGGGAACAGTATTATAGCAAAAAAAAATGATGAGAATATAAATTCAAAGGGTGTTTACAAGATGGGAAAACAAGAGTCAACATAAATGGGCTATTATCTGCATTCAGCATTGCCTGATTCTCTGTGAAATGAGCAGGGAGACTTTGTGCTGAGTAGACTTTTTCAAGGTTAGCAGAGAAAAGAAGTTGTTCCCAGTGGAGGATGAAGAGCAGGCAATGATGGAGTTGAGCTGCAGTGAAAGACGTCAGGATTTTCACCCCACAGCAGAGTTTCCAAAACCAAAAGGTGAAAGATGACCATGTCACTGATGAAGCTTTGCCTCATCATCATCTATGAAATGGCTCTTTCTCCTCTACCCCAGTCCCCCAGAATATCTTCAGCGGTTCGTGGGGTCAAGTCCCCCTGCTAAAGATGCTGCGATTGGCCAAAAAAAAAAAAAAAAAGAGAGAGAGAATGGGACAAGGTGTGAAATACAGATGAAATTCTTCAGCACTACTATTTTCAAAAAGCATATGCAGCCAGAAAAGCTCCAAATAATGAAAATACTGAAAAATCATAAGCTGTTGTTTGTACAGATGTAACACTAGAACAGAAATAAGACTGTGTCTATCGAGAGGTGAAATTGCAAGTAGCAAAGACATGAACATAGCAAATACTTCTTAATATACATATTTATGAAAAATTATTTTGCTCCTCAGTTCCATTAAGTGTGTTGATGACATCATCTCCTAACACATGTTATATAAAGGTCTGCTCAGGTCAGAGGAAATATACTGGTCTGGCCTTAAAAGGAAATGTTTTTTAAAAACATTTGACACATTGGAAAATATAATGACATTCAATTTTAAAAAGACAGAACTTCTAAATACCATAACAGCTTTCATGTAATGGAACACTAGAAAGTTATTAAAATTTAACTAACTTCTACAAAATTTTCACTTCTGCAGAGGCATCAGTGAGCCTAAAAAGTAAATATTGTATCTAAAGAAAACCTGGAGGACTGTATTAGGTATGCATAGTGGTTGTGCTAAATTGTAGTCAGATGTGAGTTTCTGACTCAAAAAATGGTTCATTTGATTTAGAACATGTTTGCAGTTATTTACCACTTTTCAAAAATGAAATGGCATTTCATGAATGGCATTTCAATAGACCTTCTAGCTTACTTTTCTTGAGATAAATTTACTCATTCAAAATTGCAAATATCTTTGTTTATTTTTCAGAAATGTTTATTCAACACATATTATGATTTTACTTCCGGGATAAAGTTTTATAAGATCATAATATGAGTGCTGCTAGAACATAAAATATCTTGGAAAGCTCATAGAAAATGCTTCTTATAGGAGATTTCAAAATGCTACTGTAGGAACTGGAAAAATTTGAACCTACACTTATTGTCTGTAGTTTTGCCACTGGATTCGCTGTAAAACAGGGTATGTTTCTGATTAGAATGCACGTTATTTGAAAGCAAGAATGACCGGGGGAAATCTATGACCTGTTGTATTTAGGAAAATTGTCAAATCCTAGCCTTAGTAATGTATGAAAATATCTTTAATCAACGCAGGAATGCAGCCATTCTTCTTCTCTTGAAAGCAATTGTAGCACATTGTTTTTTCTTTTTTTTCTCTCTCTCCTTCTTCCTCATGATGAAATGCTCCAGGTTCCCAATACATCATGATATTTCCATTGTTTTCAATTTAATCCACAAGTAATTGCATTATCCTTCCCCTCTATATTGATCTGGATGAGGTACTGGCTCCGGCAGCTCCCTTTGGTGCTTTTAGGTCTCACCAAAGGGCAATATCTTCAACCACTGGAATAAAGTCTGGTGTAATTAAGGACCTGATGTACGAGTTAGTATGCTGGAGATTGCATTATATGTACTTAATTGGACAGCACGCTCTGTATGTACACGTGCCGTATGGTTAGTCTTTATACCAAATGGGACTGTAAATGTTTGAGCTGCTGCTAAAACAAAGCTCCGCGATTGAATAATTAATTTATTTTTCCCCGGGCTCCCTGGTGGTACTTAGCACTGCAGTATGTGCTGGAACATGAGCATTGCTGCAACGTGCAAAGTAACCTCCTGTGACAACTGACTGTAAGGGGATAGAGTTACTGGACTTGGCCCATTGCA
The DNA here is from genome assembly GCF_059628265.1 of Tinamus guttatus. Lineage (NCBI taxonomy): Eukaryota > Metazoa > Chordata > Aves > Tinamiformes > Tinamidae > Tinamus > Tinamus guttatus. The sequence goes on from NW_028288682.1 coordinate 624,002, forward strand.
GAAATTCATCTATGGCTGGACCTTGCGTGCATTTTAATACCAAGTTAGTGTGCAAAACTCTTCCACCATCTGATGAGGCTCTGATATAGGCGCAAGATTTAAAGAACTGTTAACCTTTGTGTTACACAGAAGCTCAACATTGAAAATACACATTTGTCTCCTGCAGGACATCCTCCTTGTTCTGTCACACAGGACGCTTGATTCCAGTCTGCTCTTCCTTGGTTCAGGTAGTTCAGCAGAGGAAGAGAGCCCAGATCCACTTTCCTATGCTATTTTTAAGGCAGTTGACTTCCTTGACCCTTCCATTTATCATCACAGCTCCAGCTGAAACTCTCTGTTTGGTTGAGTTATATGAAATACAGCTTTATCTGCACAGGTGTGGATAGGATCCCATGCATGGGATCATCCGTAAGGCTAATCACATGAGCAAAGGGCATGCAGGTGGCTGGTAAAACTGCTCTTTGATCTAAAACTTCTCTGCAGATTCAGTAAAAAATCAAAAAGGGTATTATCAAGTACATAGCAAATCCTTCCACCTCTCTCTCTTACTTCTGCGTACTGATTTGCCTGCAACAACTGTTGCTGGTAATGAAATGCTCCTCCTTTTAATGCTTATTTGTCTTCCCAGCAAGCTTCACTAGATGGCAGTAAAAAGAGACAAATGAGTTAGTTAGAAACCACATTTCAGGAAGCACAGTAAACCTCAGTGACCACACTGGTTGCTCCAGAATTACATCCCAAAATAGGAGTCCATTACAGTGCAGGAACATCTTCCTAAAATAGATCAGGATTTATTTACAGCCAGTGTCTCCAACCTCTGTGAACACTGCAATTAGTAATAGACTTAATTCCACCTTTTCTACTTCAGTGTTGATAGAAAAGCTTGACTCTTAGCATCCCTATTAGCATCTGGGTCAGCTTGTCAGAGGATTTTATCATTGTTGGTTTGTTTTATTTGTTTTGAGATCCATCTTTACATTAACACCAGCATAGCCTCCAAAGGTCTCCAAAACACATGGATTCGGTGTGTCCGGTGCGCTGGCAGCCTGCGAGAGCAACGCGCTGTCCTTTGGTGGAGCAACACATGGGCGGGAGGCAGGGAGCAAGAGCCAAGCAGCGGCTTTTTTTGGTGTCAACATCAATAGGTCAGCTTTCCTGCTGGATGTCAGACACCAAAACTGTCCATGGAAAGCTTCCCAGACCAGCCAGTGAGATAAAGTATGAAAGAATGTTTAGACTTTATGGGAGAAACCAGCTCCAAGCCCCCAGGCCAGGTAGGCATTGCAAGTGCTAACTTAGAGATACCTCTTTTCCAGGCCCGTCTAGGAAGGATGCAATGTCTCTCAAATTTCATTTCCTGAAGAAATAGAAAAAAAGAAAAAGAAAAAACTACCCTTTTCTTGTCATACAGATGAACAATACAATGCCATTTACAGTCAACAAAAATCAGCCATAGTTTAATGGGAAGTAGCAAGTCCCCAGATGCATCCTGGAGATCTGGGGGTCTGCTTGTGCAGGATCCATACACTGACATCTAGGAAGGTGCTCCCACTGACTTTCCCAGGGTAAGCACTGGCGATCAAAATTATTCCTTTTTATTCCTTATATCCATTTAAAATGAAGTTGCTATAGAAAAATAAATACATGAATCCCAGAAATTCCTTACACGGGCTTGTTTTGAAAGCATGAGATATTATCTAAAAAGTCCCCAAACAATCTTTCAGTCTCATGGCTATTAAGCCTCTTAAAAGGACTGTGGACAAACTGTGCAAAACTAGAGCTCAGATTTGTGTAATGCAGGAGGCAAAAATGAACTTTCAGCAGTAACACCACTGTTGATAATATCCGATACCCCATCTTGGGCGTGAGCAGCCGTCTTCTGCTCGTGGTCCAGCTGGGACTCCAAATCTGTATCACTTACTTTGAATGCAGAGCTTTTGAAGGCAGCAGCTGCACCGTGTTAATTTACTACTATGGAGCCTGGAAGGACCAAAGCACTGAACTGCCTGCAACACTCGTGTGATTGATGTGGCTCATCAGAAGCTTCCAAGGTCAGTTTGAGGTGATGTAATCTACACCTCGCTAAGAAGATTAAACGAGTTGAAGTGAGGTTACTGCAAGCAGTGGACGATTGCATCTTCTGTAAGACTCTCTATTGCTAATTATTGCAAAGCCACTCATCTCTGCCGTAAGGAATATTTCAGCCCTTGATTGCACTGGTTCAGGAAGCAAGGAGACATGTAGTACATTTTAATAACCACATCAAACACCAAGCCGTAGAAAGCTAGCTGAGAGCTGAGAATAACACCCAGAAATGGGCAGAATCAACATTTTCTTTTCATTCATAGAGGCAGTCCTTACAAGCAGCTGTTTTCTAAAAGCTTCAGGGTTGCCACATAGGAAGATTAAAACACATCTTCCCACTTGCTGATGAGATTGTAGGCTCTAATGCCCATGTACTCCAGACAGACCAGAAAACCTCTTTCTGTAGAGGACCTAGAGTGTAGAGGGAAGATAGTTAAAAGTCAGTTCTTACCCAGAAGTGTCGTATTGGTGTCTCTCCCCTGGCAGCAATGCCCTACTCCACACACCAAGGAATACCTGCAAACTCCCACATCCCACTGTGGTGAACTGCTGACTTCATACTCATAAATTCTCTGGAGAATATATTAATCACCATGGGTGATGATGTCATTCAGCAGAGGGGAGTGTGTGGCCCATGGCAATAAGATGGATTTTATGTAGTGTGAGCCTAGATTTGGGATAATGGAAACCAGAAGCATCTACTCTCAGGTCGCTTAAAAAACAAAAACAAAAAAGCCCTCTTAAGAGGTAGCCAAAGAAGCACATTTATAACAAAAATAGCAGAGACCCACTGAAATCCTGGCTCCCTAGTGCATCCCATGTGCCACATACTTTGGGCCATAACCTGTTTAGCACAGGATAATCATATGTGTTCAGCAGGCCAGAGGCAGGCCTGTTGGCACCAAACAAATAATAAGAGTTGGCAGATAATTAATGCCAGCAGAGGCACTTCTAAAGAAAAGGAACATTTTGGCATTGGCACTGCAATGGGATTTACTGCAATACAATGGTTTAGGCCACTGTTTATCCCTGCTGTGATACTGAGGGAATATGGGGGAGCAGTTCTCAAGGCCTCAGCAACCTGGATTGGGAAGTGACTTCTTCTGTGTCTGATCTGCAGGAGGTCCAGTCTGTTTAACCTCCCCTCCAAGACTTCACTGAAGAGGCAGGTCTGTTTGTCCCAGCCATGGACCTTCCAGTGTTTGCAAAGGGGGCATCTTCATGGTCGGTGTTTGTTTAGTTGTATTTACTACACATATATAGTTAACAGGCCAGATGTGGTCCAGTGTAAGGTAGTGATTCAGACTGTACTGTGAACCCAAAGCATTTTAGCTGTTTCCTCAAACTCTCTGGCACCTTTACTATGACATCTATAAGTAAAATATCATTTATATGTGTGAAAAGGAAGATAATGTTGGTGTCTTTTATGTTAAGTGAATAAGCAAGAATAAAGGGCAGTAAAATAGCAGCCAAAAGAGAATTGTATGGCTAATGGCACCTATAATGAGGTCAGACTTCTGTTACTGTCTCTGATCTGCTTGATCACCCTCAGTGCAGACCAGAATTTGACTGTGGACGGTCAGGGCTGAGCTATGATTTCAAAGTGCTGGGTAAAAACTACCCTGAGCATGACTGCTCTTGATCTTCCCTCCAACGTTTTCTTCTTTCTCTTAGTATCACTTTATTTTGCCAAAGTCAATATTTCAGGTGTTGTTTGCTTTTAATTTGATGTTTATTCCCAGCATTCAGATTTTATTAATGTGGCCCCCTTTTATAATTATTTGTTAGCATTACGCCAGGAGTGCATATTTTTTGTAGCTAGACATTGTATAACTTCTGAAAGGCTCCCTGACATAATTTGCTGCCCTGTTAACAGCAGCAATAATTTGAGCAATTAGCAAGGCCTTGACATGGGCTTTAACTTCTCCATCACACAGGAATACCTCCTTGGTGCAGCTGTCACACTATTTATACTCACCAGTCAAGTCCCAGACTGAAATAGTGCCCCAGGAGAGCAGCCTGTAATCAGTCCCTTTGCAATGACTGGTTGAACACTAAATAAATACTGCCCTTGATTATATTAACGAAGCTACATTGGGAATGCCCATGTGGGAATCCCCAGGCACCTCCTGATAGAGCAGTGTCAGGCGGTCTGTGCACTCACAGCATCTTTTCCCCTGGCCCAAGGAGCCATACTTTTGATTACAGGGGATTGCTCCAACCTCCTGGAGGCAGAACCAACTAGGAGACTCCACCAAGAGGTGGAGAAGCAACCTCCCAACTGCTCAGCCTCCGAGGTTCCTGATCACCTTCTTTCTCTGCCTTGCTCTCTAACAGGTCATGGCTGCAGTGGCTTTGTCCCTGAGGCTAAACATATCTGTACCCCTTGTATAAAGTGCAAGACAGCAGTCTTAATGGGAGACTCCTACACCAGTAAGCAGTGGGCCAAACTTCTGCATGCTCCCATTGCTTATGCACCAAGGTTCCTGTCATGGCCTCAGAGGAGGGCTCCAAGTGACAAAGTTGTGGGTTTTGTCATCTCATACATTGAATAGGGAGTTGAGGCAGGATCTGACATGTCAAGGAGCCCGAAAACTCATGCTAGAGCTTCACACCCTGAAATTGTCTCTCTACCTGGAGACCATCCTTTTCCACAGCCTCACAGGATTAGGGCAACCTCAGAACAGCCATGAAGAGCAACGCAAGTCCTTGACTAGCCAGTGAGGCGAGACTCAGCCCACAGGTCCTTTCAGTGCCTGGGGCACAGAAAAAGATCCTTTATCTTGAGGAATAAATAATCTTACTAAACACCATGGAAAATTTCACATGGAAAAAAGACCCTGTGCAACGTCAATGCCTAATGCCACCACGTTAAATCGCTATTTTTGGATCTCATTAAAATAGATACGATCTGCACATAAAATAAATTAGCAGCCTTATAATTTTCACTTCAGCTACAGATTTACAGATAAGAGTAGTAATTAATGAACTTGTTCTGCTCCCTAGTATCGAGACCCTGATGGAGCACAGCTTTTAGGTGGGGCTTGTTCCTAGATTTCTGCGTGGAGTTTCCCTGGAAAGATGGCAAGCTCGGTAAGGTGTCCCCTCTGCCAGCACACTGCAGCAGCAGGGGCTTAACCCTAGGCAATACCCATCTAGCTCAATCACCCCACACTTTCAGCCCTCCAAGGACACATCAGGACCCATGCAGGACTCAAAGGCAACCTGCTTGGCTCAGCAGTGGCCAGGTGAAGGCATTGCAAGAGTGATTGGAGTACACAGTGGCAAAATTTGCAGGTCCTAGTCCCTGAAGGACATGTTTGTTTATACAAGATGGTTAAGCTATGTGCTTAGATTCTTCTGTGTGAGAAGTCAGGACTGGAAGCAAACTGCAGTTGGTTTATTACATTATTTATTATATCATGTTCATTTACTATAGATAGGATCCAATCTGCTCTGCAACATGACACTGACACCCCAGTCTCATTCCTGCATCATCTGAGTGAGGAAGGATATGGTCCCGGAAATCTCTTCTGTGGGAAGGGTGTTTGGAGCCAGGTTTGAGTTTCCTGCTAGATTACCCTTTTCTTATGCTGAGGTTCACTGGTGGGATTTCAGTATGAGCTTCACAATAAGCCTTCAGATCTGGTGAATTTACAGCTAAAATAGCGTTAAGTCAGTATTTCTCAGAAACAGATCTCAAGACTGGCAGGTTAAAAAAGAAAGTGTGTATAGAATAATGGCAGGTAAGGAGAACAGTGCTGTCTGGTTTTGCTTTAGGAAGCTATTGGCATCTGAAACTGGGAGAATTTCATTATTTACCTGCGTGTTCCAGCCAGGCACAATCAAACAGGAATAAGTATCTCCAAAAACTGCAATTGAATTGCTGATTTCTCTATAAGGACACCCTGACAGCTGTCCCCTGGGAAATGAGATACCGGGGAGTGCATTAAAGGTATAGCTGATGTCTTTTCTGCTTTGCATATAATCCCATAGAAATTGCAATATCCAAAGGCTTGTGATGACAAAAAAAAAAGAACTAATACCCTGGGATCACAGGAGCAATTAGCTGATTCACATGTGAAGGTGGTAATAAAGTGGCTGAAAAGCCAACTGCCATCAAGACAGCAAGAAACAGCAAACTTGCTTGGATATGGTCATATCATAAACACTTCTTGAGATCAAGCAGTAAAAGTAATTAGGGCTGAGAAGGCAAGGAGAGAGGTTCCCAGGTGGTGAGGGTGATACATAACAGCTTTTTATGTGTTGCCAGGCCATCCGTTGATCCAGTTTTGTGGCTGACTCAGATCTCTCCTTGGCATATGAGATTCTGCACTGGTGAAGCTGTCAGGGTGCTGTTGTTTTCAGCCAAGATTAAAGGTTAGGCAAGCTGAGTCTTGCTTTGAGGTCTGGTTACTTGGGTTTCTGTTTATATAACATAGAAAAGAGAAGCTCTTGCCAGCATAAAGATGAGTAAACACCCCTTTTAAAAAACTAGGAGTTGGGAGCTCAAGGGTGATAACTCAGCATGACTCTCAGACCACGCTGTATAATACAGGGTGAAGGAGCAAGGATATTTTCTAAACATCTCCTTGTAGGATGCTCTTGGGAGTCTTACCCAAAGAACAGCTTCCTCATTCTTTGCTCTTTCTTCAAACAACTGACATGACAGTCCATAACCATGACAATCTGCAGCACATCTACCCTTTCTTTTCCAGGTCTTCCAATGCCCACATGCTGCAGGCAATTTGTCCACAAAGAAAGTCAATAATGAATAGTCTTTTATGATTCTCTGTGTATGATTTTTTTTTCAGAAGAATGGTCTGGGTTTGGTCTGATGGTGCTTCAATGAAGTCAGATGATTGAGGAGCATGTGGAATGAGCAGCCTCTGCAGTTTCAGTTACCAGGATAGCAATAATATACATAATTACAGAGACAAAAATCTCAGAGGCAAACTTCAAGCTCCAGGAAATAAGCTGATCAACACTGGAAGAAATGCTCTTCCATAGGACAGAATTGCACAGCCAGGATTACTGTGCAGCTCCAGTGCCTTTCTCTAAGAGACCACTAGTCCTCTTTTAGATGGACTGTTGGGCTTTTCCTGCATGAAGATATGCCCTGAGAGTGGATGAATAACGGGGCTCATAGAAAGTGAATGCATGTCTTAAGCTCTCTGGCCTTCTGTGATCAGTGATGTTCACAGACTACTTCTACCATGTGCTCAGAGAGGGAAAAAAATATCAAAACCCTTTGCAATGTGGCTGTGAAGATTTCTTCCCAAGCCCATGCTGCTTTTGAAACTATTCATGTTGTATAGGACTTGTAAGATCCTCCTTGTTTGCATAAAGAAGCAAAGGCAGAGAGGTAGGTTCCACATCTGTAGTGGAAGGCTTTCAGCAGGGAAAAGAAAAGAAACCAGAGTAACAGAAAGAAATGCTGTATTCCTGGGAGCTTGGTGGGGGTCGCATTTGGAATGACATTCCCAGGAACTATATATCTTCAAGAGGCAGCAAGAAGCAGAGTGAGGCAGTGAGAAGCAGAGGGAACGCTAGGTCGTGCTGTTTCTCCAAATTCTTGCACAGTGGTACTAGGTCTGGCTTGCACATTTTGCTCAGAGACAGAGGGTTGCTTTCTGCTGTGGTTTAATGGAGAACTTTGATCGAGCTGTTTGGGTGTTTTTATAAGGAATTTAATTGCATTTTCTGTATGAAATACTTTGTGCACAGAGGCAAAAGCACAAGGCAGATCCTGATAGGGAACAAGAGCTCCTGCACTCAAATGTGAGATAACATTGCTCATATTATAGGGAAGGAATGATGAATAACAGCAATAGTTCAAGGAGTTTAATTAGCCGGTCTGCTATTCCCATCAAGAGGGAAAAAAAATAAATTGGGAATTCTTTTAGGATACAGACTCAACTGTGTGTTGATGCTAGGCATAAATGAATGCCATCCGGGTGCACGAAGGAACCTATTTTATCTGAGTCTATTATACGACCTTAAGTGAGCTGACTACTCCGCTTTACCTTAAGGCTGAGCATTTAGCAGACTGCTGCAGAGTAATCCTGTGTCTCAGTGGGGGAAGAGCTCAAATGAGTGGTGTATTGGCATTGTTTCCCTCACACAGTAAAGAAAACTCTCTGCTCCCAAAGAAGGGATTCTTTGTGTTGCTGCTGTTAAACCATGGCTTGTGCCCCCTAAGGCTTTTAAATGAATACATGAAATCAGTGTGGGGATTTTGAGCTCTGTAAAACTCGTTGCTGTGTGCACACTTCAGCAGCACACAGGAGCTTTAAGTATTTTTCTTTAATTTAGCAGGAAGCTGTTGCAGCTGCTGTGGCTCTTCAAAGACCATTTTGTGTATTGCTCCGCACCTGATGAACACAAGGCCATGGTGTTGTTAAACTGCCAGTTTGGAGGGAAGTCATTTTGCAAGCAACAGATAGTACCGCCTGATGCTCTTAAGCTTGACTATAGCTGTGTGTGTTACCCTTTCACTCCAGCTTGTCTGGTCAATCCAGCTTCATCCCAGCTGGGACCATCCTGAACATCTTGCCCAATCTCTCATCTAAACAGAGGCCACCTGGGCTGCTTTTTGCCTAGTCACAGATTTTCTGCAACACTTCTTTCTCCAGTATATCTTCCACGAGAAAATATTTTCCATGAGATTCCTGGTTTCAGAAATCACATGCTGAGGACTCTTATCTTAATAGCAAACATGTTGTAGATGTGTTGTATCATGGTCTCAGGCAGAACCCATGAGACTTCCTTAACCACACACTAAAGATGGCACATGATTCAGAGCCGCTGGACATGTATGGTAGATCTCAGGAGCCCAAAAAATAAGACCACCATAAATAATTTGCAGGTGGAAAATGATGGTAGCTTCCCAAGACCCATTGCAGGCTGGTCTGGGCCATCACACCTGCTGACTCATTCCATCCCATAGCCAGGGAGTCAGGTTAACCTATAGTCTCTGACAAACTTACCACCATCACTACTGACCAAATAATTTACATGTAAACCTAACATTTATGTGTCTGTGTTTTTGCCTTTTTAACACAACTCCTCAGTTCATGGCTGCAAAATAGCCCTGAGGTTTAAGGACACTGATAAGAAAATTAGATGCTTCCACTATTTAGGTCACTAGGGTAAGTCCTGGGTCTCCAGCAGCCAGAGAGGTGCAAGACAAAAAACCTGTTTGTGGTTACCCTGGACACACAAATTAGCCTGGTCCATCTGACTATATGGATAAACCAAAAGCATTGAATCAGTAAAAGTGGCCAGTGCCTTTCTGTCTGCTTGGTAAAATAAACATAAAATGAGTGGGTGGACTTAGTCCACTGGCTGCAAGACCAAAGGCATTATCCCTGTGAGAGTAAGCACAGTTCTAAAGACATGCACATGTTGAGGGACGTGCACACACACTGTCCAGTAACTGACCTAGCGAAGCCCTCTCACAAAGCACACAGCTGAGTAAAGCTCCATGAGGAGATGTGCTGCTATCACAAGCTCCCAGAATGTCTGAGGTTGGAAGGAAACCGTGGAGATCATTTTATCTAAGCAATCTGCTCAAGCAAGGTCAGCTCGAACTGGTTGCCCAGGACCACATCCAGATGGTTTTGAGTGTCTCTGAGGATGGAGACTCCACAATCTCTCTGGGCAAAGTTTTCCCATGTTTGAGCATCCTTACAGTAAAAAGATTTGTTTTTGCTTTATGTTTAAACAGAATTTACTGTGTTCCAGTTTCTGCTCATTGTCTTTTGGCTTGTCCTTGGGCACCACTGAGAAGACTCTGGTCCATCTTCTTAATTGCCCACAGCAGGCATTTATACACACTGATAACGTGCTCCCTGAACCTGCTTTTCTTCAGGCCAGGAAAACAGGCATTCCCATCTTATCACCAGCTCAATAAGGCAGTGTACAAAAGCAAGTCCCTGAGCATCGTAGATGGTGGATGAGCAGAGACCCCACTCTGTGTCACCTATTCAAGGGCACCTCCAGCCCTGCAACATCCAGCCTGGCTGTCTCACTAGTCATCTTTAAGGAAATGCTGCCCTGATTTCTCGCCTTCCCCTGCAACAGAAGGATAAGACACCTTGTCAAGACAGGTGTGATTAATTTTATCTGTGCTGTACACATTTTGTAAAGAAAGCGAGATCTTCAAATGCCAAAGCAATCAATCAGGCTTTTAGAAGATCCTCAAAACCATGTAAAACATCAGGGTTAAATGGAACTGCTTTTAGTATTTTTTTTTCTTATTTGTTTTCTTCTGAGGCTTTTTTAAATTTTATTTCATTATTATTTTAGGTAATGAGAAGTTTGATAGTTCTCCATGTTTCAAGCCAGAAGCCATCTCTTATTTACACACTTGAAGCAATGCTTTTACTTAACTGCTGGTGGATTCTTTGGAGAGCTCTTGGTACGCGTGGCTGGCAGACACTTGGATGCAGGATGCGCTGCTGGTCTCAGCTGGCAATTTCTGCATTCCTAAGCTGTGCTGTTACCATTTCTACCTCAAAGTCACTGCAAAAAGGGATATTTGTTTATAAGAAGTGCAGTTATATCTGTCAGAGACTGTAAGGCTGTATTCCTTCAAATGACACAGTAAACAAGCACCAATGCTCCAAAATAGAAGACCTTAATTGGTTTTCTTTCCTAAGGAGATGCTGCGCCACACAATGAACCACAGCAGCTTAAATCTATGCTCTGTTCAACTGTAGCTTCCTCTATAAATAGGATATTTTTAAGCAGTGGGAAGAACATTTGGGGTAGAACTAGATAACATGTTTCAGATGGATAGTTTATTTGCTAATAAACACGGTTTCTGGCTGACTGAAACTATCCACAGGCTCAAAATGAATGCATCTAATGCTTTCTGCCACAGCACATAGGACCCATTGCTCCAAAGAAACCAAAAAGACTCTGTTTTGTCATTTTCAACAAGAAACTGTTTCTATTTCTTTCTTTTAAGAACCCAGATTCCAAAGGAAAAAAAAAAAGCCAGCTCAGATGATTAATTCTTGTAGCTTTATAGCAGGGAAAGCAAAAGATTTAGAAGGGGTCTCTTGGACTCTTCTGCTATATCCGTTCTGGGGCTGTTTGCTTGCTTTGTCCAGTGGCTTTGGTGTGTGAACATAATGTACAGCTGGTAAGCTTGTCTTTACAGCTGATAAAGCGAGTTACACTAGAGTCATGTTGAAATGAACCCTGGATACAGGTCAAGTGCATAAAATAGAGTTCTCCTCCAGCAGACTTATGTTACAGGCCTGATTTATGTTTCTGGTGTTCACGATTCGGTTTGGAGTCTGGCCTACATGTAAACTACTCAACCAAGCCTGAAAGTACTTCTCTTCTTGACTTACTTGTATGAGGTATGGAAGGTAAGAGGCATATGAATCAGTTTTAAAAGTGAGAGATTGATGGAGGTGACATGAATGTGTCTTGCCAGACTGAATAAATTCACTGTCTGCCTGTGATCAGTTGAAAGAAAACTTGCTGAAATTATTTTTGCAAACAGTCAAAATCTGCCTTTTCCGAAATGCTATAATGCATTAAAAGCCCATTGTCTCAACCGGGAATCACAACCTTTTTTGCAAATGAAGATTGAGCTTCACCCAATAAAAAGGAAGGAATTGCTCTAGGTCTGATTTCATAGAGGTTTTGATACCTAAAATACATTGAGGTGCCTGGAGACATTACTAAAACAATATTAATAAATAACGGGAATATAAATACTCTTAAAACTTGGCATTTAGACACTTTATTCACTATTACTTTCTGCAGATCAGAGCTAGGAGAGGGAACAGCAGCTTCAGGTTTCTAACTTGCATGTTTGGGCAGGCTACGACACCTCAACATTGCTCTGTAGTCAGTGGAGAAAAGTCAAAGCTGAACTAGCTCCTGCTGAATCACGCTGCCGAGGAGACTCTGTCTATGATAACATGACACATAATATAAAATAACAGCTATGTTAGGTCAAACAGAGGTTCTTCCACCCAAGTACCAGCCTCAGACCAAGGCCGGTCACACACACTTAAGGGAAAAATAAGGTGAGTCAAGAGACACTCTGCCCCAGTAAATTCTCCCACTTCACAATAATCAGCAGGACCGTGACTTCCTGACTTTGGCATGTTTAATAACCCCTTATGGACTTCTCCTACATAAATTTGCTTAATTATTTTTCCAACCTGGTTATGCTATTGGCCTCCTGCACACCCTGCAGTGATATGTTCCGGACTGCAATCATGCAAAAAAGCAGGCTTCCTTTCTTTCTAAATCTGCTACCTCAATGTCATTGCACAGTCCTTAGTCCTAGTGTTACATAAATAAAAAATCATTCTTTAGTCACCATCTCTGTGTCCTTCATAATTGTATATACTTTGATCATATCTTCCCTCTGTCATCTTTCCCAGCCCTTATCTACTTAGTCCTTCTGTGTAGGAAATTGTTTCCTACTCATACAAGGAGCCTCTGGTTAAAGCTAGATCTGAGTTCTTACCTCAGTCAGTGAGGATGCATTTCTCTTTCTCAGTATTGAAATACATGCACCTACGAAATGACATACAGCAGACTTTGAACCATGCCTAATGCCAGACAGAACTGAGGAGGGAAAGAAATAGAAATTCAGTTTTATCCAGTTAGCTTCTACAGGAAATGTATGAGGCGAGAAAATAATTTACCAATTCAAATATACTGAAATTGGCTTCTCACCTTTAACACAGTGGTTGAGAGGTTTTTAATGGCCATAAATAGGTTATACTGTGATTTTAATGCCTCAGCTGTGATGGCAGCTCTTGTGGCACCACCTTGGTTGGTTGAAAGGTTCACTGATGACTCAAAAAATAATCCGTCCCATTTACTGAACACCCAGGACTACTTATTGCAGTTGGCTTCTCAGCTAGAGGCATCCAAACTGTGGTACAGTTGCCACTAAAGACACTTCACAGTGACATACAAACATTGCCCGAATAGTCAAATGCTGCCTCACATATGGACAGATCCTTGCTCAAAGCCAGGGTTGCTATTATGGCTGCTTTGCCATCATCACTTCAAGTAAGAGCACTCAGAAATGAATTTTGGAGCATAGAATTGGACTGTACTCTAGTCACCTAATTTAGGGTGTTTACAGCTGTAGTTGTCTGTATTTGATCTGGTGTCCAAGGTGTGTGGAGAGCAATTTAGCTGACCAAGTGTAGGAACTTGATTCAGTGGCTTGAACTCAAGCACATTTTGCCACCTGAGAAGCACCAGCACATCCTGCCTTGCTACAGAGGGCTGGAAGCCTCCTCTAGCTCCATTGCCACATCTGCCAGCCGCACGCAGATTTCTCTGGTACCCCACAGCATCTCAGATGATGCAAGAGTCCATTTTAGCAACTGAACTGACCTCCCATATGTGTTCCTTAGGGTGAGCTGAATATCTCCCTAAACTCCATTGAGTATAATGGGAGTGTAGACAGCCAGGTCATGTGTAAATGGCTCCACTGTAGATACCCAAAACTGGGTGTGTGGATCTGGAGCTTGGCATCAGTTAAAGTTTCCCACATACATACCATCAAGCAGCCATGGGCACAGGGCAGGATCTGCTGCGTGCTGACCAATTCTTCTGGTGCAGGAATCATATAGCTGGAGAGAAGCCCTATCTCCGTGCTCCAGAGATGGGAATGGTTGCCTGGTGCAATGCCTGCACATGGCACAGCTGCCTATCTGGTATTCACAGACTGCTAAAGCTCTGCAAATCATGTAGGGGAAACTGCAGATCTTAGTATTCTTTGGAAGCCATGTAGATCAGAAGCTACTCGAATGAGCTTAGACTTCAATCTGTGATGTGCTGGGTAGTCATGGCCCCCAAAGAGGCCCTTGCAAAATGCAGATTCTCAACATTTGTTAGGATCAGTCCAAATATTCACAGCAGAGTTTGGAAACTGCATCCACAGTTTGGGTGTGTTTCACATTCATTTCTCTGTGTTCAGAAGCTGCCCTCAGAATGTGGATTTCTAAAAGCGCCTGAGACTTTCTTGAGCAATCCTGTGTGCTGCCTTATTTTTCCATGCTATTTCATTTTTCAAAGCTGCCTTTCTCTCTAGAAGGGAAAAAAAATCCAACTTGGGGATACAGCAGCTGGAAAAGGAAGACAGAACAAATAAAAGCAGATCCTATCAAGAAAGAAATGGAAAAGCATGTCCTAGGGATGTGGGAGAACTGTGCTCAAGATTTTCTCTGCCATTCTTCTCTGTCCACACCCCACTCTGCCCACTTGGCTACTGAAGGCTGAATTTATCCCTCATTTTGGCAAAAGATCCTGCATTGGTCACAGAAGTTTGTTAAAATTGGCCTGTTCTTCCAGTGTGCATCTTCTCCTTGGTGAATAAATGTATTTCAGAAGCTCATAATGATTTCTGTCTACATGGCCTCCAAAGGAAATGCTGTGTGTGTGAATGTTTTCTCACACCTTTTGACCAAGACCGGACACTCCTGTGTCCATATTCCACCTAGGAACATGCTTAGGCGCTTGTAAGTGACTGAGTTCACACAGATTAGCAAATTAAGTAAAGCTGGTATGTGTTAGGACTTGGTTGCAGTTTTCTGGAAGCATGCAAACACGTTCACTTCGAGTTAAGCACTAGTAATTTGTTAAGCCACAGTAACTTCAGCTTTTGTGATCATCTATACACCACCTTCCATAGGAAAAAGCTGTAATATTTAATGCTGTTTTAGCTAGTGATAGGTGGCTGCTTAAGTGATATAAATAAGATCTGCGTGTCCTTGATGTTTTACTCGGACGCCAAGAAACATCCTTCTGAAATTAATTAGATCAAATATTTGAATGTCCACAGGCATCAAAAACAGGCAGTTGTGTGGAAGAACAAATGGACAATTTTCTTTATGGTGAGTGGGGTGCTCCTTGTGCTCCCAACATCAATGTCTGGGACCAATCCAGTAGAGATACAAACGTCAAGCCCAGCTCAGAGCCTGTCTCATGTGGTGCTGAGAGGTTTTATCATAGCCACAACAGTCCATCACAGACACCGAGATCTTCACATGCTCCGACTGATTGTACAGATGGCCTTGGAGGCTTTTTGATGCATTTCCAAAGCATCAAGGATCTCCAAGGATCCCCTAACCATTAGACTCCTCTGAGTGTTTTCCTCTTGCTTTTAGTGTGTATAACATCTCTGAGCTTTATGTTTTTTAATCTTTAGAGGACTCCAACCTCTCCTGTAGTAGCCAACCCCCTTTATGCCTGCTGAGCCCCCTGATTAGGGCACTTTGCCCTCCCTCCTCGTGCCTGCTGGTACAGGGCAGACAGGGTTGTATACATCCATTGGGGAACACACTCCACAACTGCCTCATTTACAGTAATGAACAGCTCGGTTTCCAAGCTGCTTTTCCCTCCTATCTCCTTCCCTGCATTCCTTCCCCTTTCTCTTGCACTGCTGCTCCTTGCTTTGGTCCGGGGCATGGAGCACGCCCCAAAGCCAAGCTGCTCTCCAGGGCTCCAAACCAAGGAGCGTCTGCGAGTAATGAGAGTCCGTGCTCCTTGGGACACCGGCTGTGTGACCTCCAGGCAGGGGACAGAGTGATATTAGCAGCTTGCAGAGAAACATAAAGCCTAAGGTATGTGGAGAGGATCCTAAAAGAATGCCGATTTTTTAAATTTCAATTGTCACTTTCCTTTAAGTGATGAATAAGCAAAACATCCCATTCACACCTCCACACCTGCTTAGTTTTCCTTGACAAAATGACAGCAGTCTGCAAGTACTGTCTGCCTGCATGTCTGAATCTGGTTGCTGCAGGAGGAGGAAACAGCAAGGAAGGAAGCTATGAGTTACCTCAGCTCCAGAGTTGTCCCCTCACTCCGCAGACTTCCATTGCTTAGGATGAGGATATTTGGGATTTGGTATTTATTTACAGTATAGAAACAGTGCATACATGCAGAGGCAGAAAGAAAAACTTTTTATATCTACCCGCTCACCACTTTGCACTCTGCTGGGACAGAGCTCAGCTGAGTCCCTGCTACAGCTTGCTTGTTATATATGAAAAGAAGGAAGAGAAAGATGATGTGAGCTGAACAGTGCTGGAGAGGAGCCTTGGGAGAGGCTGTGCCCCAGCAGAGGGTATAAGCAACCTCACTTATTAGCAATCTCCTTGTTAATGAAGGAAGGGATATCTCGACTCTGTCTGGCATCCAGGCTTTGCTACAGTGCAGGTCTCTAATGAAGAACTCGTCATTGGGCTGCAGGAATTAAGGATCCTGGCTTGGACCTAATGTTAAAAGAAAAATTGCTATGGGACTGGATGCCACCCTGTGCCATGTGCTCTAGGTGTCC
Organism: Tinamus guttatus; assembly: GCF_059628265.1. Lineage (NCBI taxonomy): Eukaryota > Metazoa > Chordata > Aves > Tinamiformes > Tinamidae > Tinamus > Tinamus guttatus. The sequence goes on from NW_028288682.1 coordinate 640,419, forward strand.
CTGCTGGAGCAGGGAGTTGGACTAGATGATCTCTAGAGGTCCTTTCCTACCCTAAGCATTCTGTGATTTTGTGACTTCGACCCGTCTTTGGACTAGAGCATGCAGCCTGCCAGATCTGGAGGGAGATTAGCAACTTAATTATAAAGTCCTCTGCTTCCTGTTTTCTACTAAGTGCCTAAAACCCCTCTAAAGAGACCCATTACTGGGCCTTTTTTTTCACTCTTACATTAACTTGACAGTTCAGCAGCTTAAGCACAGGAGGAAGGCAGGGGTTGAGTTCACTTCCAGAGGACAGGGGCTTTCTGTAACTAAGTGCCTCCTGATGGACCTGTCAGAGCTACTCGCGAGAGCAAACGCTGTCACCCCCTGGAGCAAGCGCAGTTCTATTTCCAGCATCCCTGGAGGGGCTTTCCATTTATCCGCTTTGAATCTCCCAAGGAAAGTGCTGACTTTTCTCAGGTGGCTCTTTGACTATTGCAGAGAAGGCAACGCCACCAAATGCTGCATGTCCATTTGAAATAGGAAGCCAGAAGGGTGAAAAGACAACTGGGTTGCTGTGGTTTCCTGGTAGGAACCAGGTTATTGAGGACTGTGCTGTCCTGCAGCCTAAGCGATGCACTAAGGGCAACCACAGTGTGTCTAGCACTGGCTCTGTGGCACCTTCAGGCAACCCTGCCTTGCACCTGTGAGGTGGGAATTGCCTTGGATGTCCTATACCGTTCCATATGTGCTCATATTCATTGATATCCCCATGGCTTACTAAGACTGTATGGACAGGTCTGGATCCAGCCAAGTGCTGTGTTCATCCCACATACTCATCCCATATGGCCAAATACCATGTATTCCTAAACAGTATTTCCCTGTTATCATGGGTCTACCAAGCCTTTGCACCTCCACGGTGGCAAGGCGCAAACCCCGGAACACCCGGCTAATACTGCCAGGGCATGTTGGCCTTCTAAAAAATCCTTCTAAAAGCAAAGCCAAGACATCCTCTCCACAGGTAGCACAGGAAATCTTGTGAGGATGTAGCAGAGCATAATCAGTGACAGGCTCATCATCTGTACTGTGAACCATGGCACTGCACCATAGAATCATAGGATCATAGAATCATTAAGGTTGGAAGGGACCTCTAGAGGTCATCTAGTCCAACCCCCCTGCACACACAGGGTCACCTAGAGCATGTGGCACAGGACTGCGTCCAAGCGGGTTTTGAAGATCTCCAGAAAAGGAGATTCCACAACCTCTCTTGGAAACCTGCTCCAGTGCTCCCTCACCCTCACTGTTAAGAAATTTTTCCTTAAGTTCCTGTGGAATTTTTGGTGTTTCAGTTTGTGGCCATTACCTCTAGTTCTATCTGTGGAGAGGAGCGTGGAGAGGAATTACAGCTGATGGCTTCGGCCAAGCATCACAGCAGAGGAGACTGCTGCTTCTTCAAGCTATTTCTGCACTGTGCTAAGCTGTATTTCAGCTTCTGGAACAGGCAGGAAGAAATCTGATTCTCTTTGGTGAATCCTTCAGCCCTCCATGTCCATCCGCTTTGGGGGCTGCACTGGGACTGCTCAACACTGCAATGTCCCCGGTGCTGGACTGTGTGATCTGATCACACTTGGGGGCAAGTCAAACTCTAGATTGGGGAGCAGAAAGTCATTTTCCAAGATTATATGATCAGGATTTTCTTTTTTTAATCTTTACCTAGCATGCCTTTTGGTCTGAAGCAATCAGAGAAATTTGGCTAAACATCTTTTGCTTCTGCAGAAGCACTGGTGGTGCCTTGGTCTCTCCATGTCTCTCTCCAAGATGTGTTAAAGCAATGGGTGAAACAAATCTGAGCACCAGCAAACAAAATATACTCCCTTATATTGGGGATATTCCTGCCCTGTAAGGCTGCAAAAGGTTCTGCGGTGGGAGGTGGTACTTGCTTAAGGTCCTGCAGAGGGACATGGTAGAGCCTTACTGTGGTGTGGGGGAACTGCACCCACCTATGAGGAATTTCTCCCTGGAAATTTCGATCTACTTTTGTGGCAGAAGGAGGGAATGACACATTTTCCATCTCTCCAGCTGCAAGAGCCATGGGGAGAGGATCAACAACTGATGGCTCAGCTTCAGGTCCAAGGCAAAGACATCACACAGGGAATCTCATGCTTTCCAAGCCTTGCCCAAAGCCCCAGCTTCTCCAACCAAGTGATCATGTGGCAACGAAAAGAGAGGATTTTTTTACCCTTCTTTATTGCCATGAAAGTATAACATAAATGCTCAGAAACTAAATAGCAAAAAGAAAGAACCCTGGAAGTATTATATTTATTTAATTCTGATTTGGGGCCCTTTTTTTTTCTTTTGGAAAAAAAATCATGCTGAGGTCTGATTCATGTATTTTTTAATGCCTCAGAACTCTGCAGTGTCATTCTCCTGGTTTGGCATCTAATTCAAAGAATAAAGCACAAAGCCAGAAAACTGTGTCAAGGAGTTTCTCTAGCTTTCATCATCTTTTTTTTTTATTTCTGTTAGTAGACACTGTGCTTTTTAACTGACTAACAGTCTGTAAAAATGAATAGAGGGGAGGATTTGGCAACAAAATGCTAAAGGAAAAGAGATTTTTTATTATTATTTTCAGTGGTGTCAGGATGGAGCTTGTATGCATCTAATAGCATTTAAAGTTAAACATTCAGCAGCTGAAACTTGTTCTTACTGAGCTTTTAAAAACTCACTGCAGCGTACTTACAGTGTCCAGCTCTTATGATAAATTAATGGGTATAAATAGACACTGTCAGCAACTGGATGCAAACAGTAAAAAGGAGCTTTATGCTGATCCAGTGCCCCGGTAATATAAAACGGTGTTTTTCAATTTTTTTTCTTTTTTTTTTTTTTTAACTGCAGCTCCCTAGATGTTTTCCAGCAGTGCTGGAAAACTTGGTTTAATGAATGCGAACCGAGCAATGATCAGACTTGTAGCTTTAAGCTGCCTTTGGCTGTTCCCATGGCCCCACGGCTGGAAACCATCTCCTGGAGGTGAACGGTCCTTGTCTGGGGCAGCCCAGGACCCTGAGGGGCCAAATGGGCTTTTGGGGCTGGGATATAAAAACAGGAGCGTGACGTACTTCCAGGCTTGGCAATATCCCCTGGTCAGGTTAAATCACAAATTGTTTCACTTTGTTAACTCTTTACATTCAGAGGGCAGTTTCTCTCTCCTTCCACAGACGCTTCTATTTATTACATTTTATTGGCCTTTTTTTTTTTTTTTTTTTTTTTTTTGCAAGCTCCTGGCATCATTTCTCAAGCTGTCAGCCTTTGTGAACTAGAAACCTTTCTTCCTGTATAGAAAGAAAGCATGGAAAGGTTTCCACATGCTCCTCCACACAGGTGGTACCCAGGAAACCTCTCACAGTCACCAGAGGATAGTTGCTATGGTCCAAGGTGAGTCACAGGAGCTTTTTGGTGCATTAAATTCTGCCCTGTGAGCAAGCAGCTATGCAACCTCCATCCTATCCTGAATACTGAGTGGGTTCATTCACTTACGCTTGCAAAACATCCAGGAAGTTGAGAGTGGGACAGAGGGAAGTGTCCAGGGATCTATGTGCCAAGCAGAAAGCTCAACACAGTGTCCTTGGAGGACATCCCAAGCTGAGGGGCCTCTGCTGCTCTGGCCTTGAACCCAGAGACAAAGGGCACATCCATAAACTCCATAAGACCCATCATCAAACCAGTGCACGTGAGCGGGACGCAACTGTCCCCGTGTCCCCTCTCGTGTTGCTCCAGCTCTCTGGGCAGGACCAAAGACGGGAGGCTGTTGTTCGCGTGGCTGCCCGGTGCCAGTGTCTGTAGCAGTGCTAATAGCAGGATTATGGGCATGTATCTCAAGGGGACCATAAATATCATTTTTAATTAACTGGCTATTCTACAGAGGCGACTTTGTGTGGTTCTGCAAGACATGGGAACAAAGTTCAGCCTGTCCTTGTCGCAGAGCTCCAGATTTCCCCATCTCCTTCCCTGCTGAACACCAGCAAACAGATATGCTCTGTGCCTCTTATTTATGCACTCCCAAGAAATTAACACCCTGTTAAGCTACACAATGCAGAGCTTTTATTTTTACTTCACTGTACTGCAGCTTTTCAATGTTAACTCGACATTATTTCATAATGGAATCAAATTCAGGCTTGAGCCAAGAGCTTTTTAAATCAATGGCCTATGAGGGGCTGAATTTTGAGCAGCAGAACTAGTTCCTTTAGCTTACCATAAAGCAGACCCCAAGCTGCAAAATCCAGCATTAGATCTGAGTCCAAAAAGGACAGAAGGAGAAGATTTAACTTCCAAATACCTGACACTGAGGCTGTGATTTGTCTGTAGACCCATTTTAAGGCAATAAACAGCTATATTTATATCTCCTGAATGTGCCTATTATTTCAAGATCTGGTCCAAAAGAGTGAAAGTGACATGACAAAGCCGCACTGTCAAGAGCCAGAAATATATAAAAAGCAATTGATCCATTATAGATGCAGTCTCAGGCGAGCTCAGTCTATTTTTAATCATTTTAATAATGCAGCTGATTTGCTACATCAAGGAGGGGAGATGAAGAGGAATCCCAGCAAGCTAAATCACAGGCTCATGTGACTCAGGAACATCTGGACATCCTTGAGCTTGTGCATGGCACAGTGATTTCACAAGGAAACGTTATTGGCGCAGCAAGGCACAAAGTCTTTAATGGTGAAACCCTACCCAGCAGGTCACCTTGAGGGTAGAAGGCAACATGAGAGAGACTGATGACAAATAGATGGAGGGGAAAATGCTGAAGGTCATTGATTTGTGTGGTTGTGACAATCAGGATTAGAAAAATAAAGTTTTTCTTCTTTATATATATTTTTTTTTAAAAAAAAAAAAAGGTTAATGTCCCAATACATTGTTTTTCTATTGCTGTGATTTGGGTAGGTGAATTGCATTGCAGAGCTTCCTGCCATGGGAGGCAGATCTGGGTATGCATTAGACATGTGAGCAGGATTAGGGACTGTGGAGTTGAGGACTGGCTCCGTGACCTCTCTCAGGGGTAACAACATCTAAGGACCATCAGAGCATCACCCGCACTGCTCATCTGTGCTGGACACAAAAGGGCTACTCGGACCTCCATGCTAGGGGAGTTGTTTGGCCCTGGAGCTGTGTCTATTAAATGCCAGTGCATGTGGAAAGGACAGAAGACAGATGTCTTTAGCCAAGGAATGTCTTTCAGGACAGTAAGTTAAATCACAAAAACAAAACACTGTCATAGCTACGGAGAGCAATGTGGAGCCATCAAGGGAAGAAGGACCACCCAGTGAGGAGACAGCAATGCAATGAGAGCAATGAGAAAAGACAGAAAGTATCAACTGCGCCCAGGCAGTTGAGATGCTGGTTGAATACAATAACAATAAAATAGAAATTATAGCTGAAATTTTTAAACCGGAAATCCTGGCACTTCACAGCACCTGGGACTCTTCAGTGGCAAGATGAACTGAGACTCCTCTAAGGCTAAGTTCGCTTCATAAACAAAGATAAATAACTCTGTTAAAGGCTGGCGTGAACCTTGATGCTAAACCTGCCAGGGTAGCTCCACTCCAGTCATCATTCCTTTCTTTGCAATACCTCGAGGCTGCTGGTGCCTCCCATCTGGAGACTTTCTTATAAAAACGTTTATCTTGTTGTCGTGTGGAAGCAGCATTTTTCTCTGTTATGGAGTTATGTCAATCCCACTGCGGGTGAGAGGTCAGGAATGGGACTCCCACGCTCATTCTTCAACAGACGGCCCTGGCCAGCCCAGGCCTGGCAAACCCCTTAGCTACAAGAAATGAGTCCTGCATCCCATTGCTAGCAAGGAGATGGACAGACACGTGGGATCTCAACAGGCCCTTTGACTAGTCCTCAAACACTGTGTGTTTGCTGTCCCTGTCCACACTGCTTCGGGAAGGGAGCTGCATGACCGTAACTGCGTTTATCCTCCCCCGTGCTCTGTCCCTTCCTCCACCTCAAGGTCTCAAGTGCCAACTTTGCCAGAAGCAATAGAAGCTGTGAGTCAGAGTAGCTGCCCCTCCATGGGATGTTATCAGGCAGACTGGGAGAAAGGCAAGATTTGTAAATAATAAACACACATATACCCATCTTAAAAAGACAAGCCCTACCTGCTGTGGGAGGCCCTGTTCAGTGGTGGCAGCTGTGTGTTGCTTATGCCCCTGATGAGCAATCAGATCTGTTCTCAGTGTGCACATACTTTCCATGCCCACATGACAGTAACATCTAAAGGGCTGGTAGATTCATGGAGTCTCTGGCATTTCTGTCAATGTACTACACAGAGAACGTTGTTTTACAGAGTCTGGAACCGACTTAGTCATTTAGGAAAATTTATAAGAAATTTGTGGTAGCATCTTGTATAGATCTGATGCATAATAGCAGTCTTACTGACTCAGAGCAAAGGTCTGTGTGTCTCTAGCAGTGGATGTGAGTAACGCACAGGGAAGACACATATATTATTTCACCAGGATATTCCCATAAAAAATGCTTTCCTGATATTTGCAACTCAGGGACTCCCTAAAGTCTGACATGACTTCCAAGTATCCTGTATCCCTCTACAGATTCAACTTCCTTTAATTTGCCTAGTCTTTTTTTGAACCTATGTAAAATTTTGCCTCTATAACACCCTTTGGCAGGGCGTGCCAGATCAGCTATCCGTTGTGCTGGAATCATTTCCTTTTATTTGCTCTGAACATAGCTCCCACCAAGTTTATTTTATGCACCTTTGCTTTTGTATTGAGGAAAAAAATCAGTGAACAGCCAATCCCTGCTCATCTTCTTCATGTCATTCATCACTCTATAGATCTCCATCATTTCCCCTTTAGGTATATTGATTTTTCCAGACTGAAAATATTTCCTTTTGTTTTATTTTTTTTTTCCAATTTGGTTGTTCTCGTTGCCCTTCTATTCATCCTTTCCACAAGTCTTCTTTTTCTGGAGGTGAAGTTATCAAAAGGCAGTGCCGAAGTTGTGGGTTAACCTTGGATTTACTCAGTGACATAATAATATTCTCTATTTTGCATGCCCCTTAGTAATTTTTAATATGTAATTTGCTCTTCCACCACTGCTAAGCGATGACCTGACATTTCACAGAGCTATTATAATCCCAATATCTCACTCTTGAGTAAGCTCAGAGCCCATAATTTTATACGTGAAATTCAGAACATTTTTCTGCCGTGAACATTGCTTCACTTTTGGCTACATTTAATTTAATTTGCTATTTCCTTGCTCATTCACTCAGTCTCATCAGATCTTTTTGCAAGGCTTTGTCCATCCTCACTACCTTGAATATCACAATGTCTCCTACAAACTCTGCTCCCTCCCTAGTCACTCCCTATCTCAGATCATCTATGAGTATGTTGGACCACACATGTCCCAGCCCGGGTCCCTGAGGAACCCCAAGAGTGATCTCATGATTGCCTTGATTGCACAGACTCTAGGTTCACAAGACTGTTCTTCTGGAGATATTGTTCTATAGCAGGATCCCTTCAGCAGATGAAGCTGTTGCATCTCATCCCAGAGCATGGCTCTGAGTCTGGGTTATAGGCTGATCTTCAGACTTTTATGTAGCTTTAGATAATTCACTCATTGGAAAATTATCACCACAGCCTTCAGCTGACAATGAAAGATACTCTAGGATGAGGCTGACGTACAGCGCCCTGAACCATGGTGAAGGCAGATGGCTGTGCCCTGGGCCAGCTGGAGCCTGGCGGTCTTCACACTTAGCTCTAGAGTTGGTGAATTACTAAAATCCAGCCTGGAGGCATCAGGTTGATGAGTTGCTACATCCTTTTTTTTTTTTTTTTTTTGTGAGAGGGAAAGTGGAGGGAGAGTTTTGGAAGCTGATCCTTCCCTGTCATCCAAGTTTATCAAGAGGAAAAATGGACCCTCAGGGCTCTGAAACTCTTTCTATTTTCATTACACGTTCTAAAGGAACTTTCATCTTCACCTTCTCTGAAATGAGCAGCTTCACACGTTGTTGCAGCAAATCTACTATTGCTCAAAATAGAATATTTGTCCTGAAAAGAGGTGTGTAAGAGCCCAAAAAGGGCAACTTGAAGGCTCAGGTCCACATCCTCACTCTAATTACCTGAAGTAGAGATGTTCATAAAAGTTAGTGTATAATTGGGTAGAATCCAACCTCAGCTTGCTGCAGTTGCATTGCCACCCCATCTCATGCTTGTGGGTTGCAAGTGCAAAGACGTTGTCCGAAACAGACTTTCACCCATATTTATTCATATTCATGTCCACATTTACCTAGGGCTTAGTTCCCTTGCTACCTCAATGCAGGTTTCCTTCTCCGGTCCATAACCCAGCCAGGCCTCTTGCCTCATACAAGAATAATTTGCCTGTTCTCCTTCCCAAACTCTTCAGCTTCTATTTTTGAAAGCTGGGACAGTGCAAACACAGCATCCTGGAGCTAATTAGCCTCATATCCACTCTTCAACTTCAACTCTTATCATCAGCTTATATCTGTTTGCTTTTTGCTCTCTATATTAGCATCCCATCTTTGCACACTGGCCCATGTACAATCAGTTGCAGAGTGACTTTTTCCTACTATCATCAACCACCCTCATCCCTAAAACTGTCCTGAGAAAACTCTGCTGGGACCCAGTGTGTCCCCACATAACTTTTCAGCTTTGAAAAACCATGCATTTTGCTGAAATATCACTTTGGCAAAAACCTTCCAACTGTCTCCATTCTTCAGCTCACTTCTGATATCTTATTCCCAAATGGTAGAAGAAAGCTAGGAAGGAAGCAAAAGGAAAATGTGGGTGTAGAAGAACATCCTGTTCTGCACAAATACCCTGGTGTGTTGTCAGATGGATGCTCTGCTTTAAATAGAAGAGGTCTCATGCTTTCAAAGGCCAAAATAATAAATTCTCAGGAATTCAGAAAGATGGAAATAATGATTTAATAAGGAAAGTGTTTGGATTTAGTAAAGAATCACCCAAATTAGAGTTTTTCCTTATCATTTGCAAACTCATTTTTGTGTGTACCTGTAATTAACACATATGCACACATAAAATGGGAGGGGTTTGAACTAATCCCTTGGGAACCCAGTCATATTCTGCTGGTCTCTTGTTTATTGTGTTCAGCTGGCTATTTCCATAAAAGAGGTCATATGGGGTAAGCAATGTTAAATTGAGAGTTACAAAGAGAGCCAGCAAGAGAGATTCAGAACTCCCTAAGCTTTGCAATAAGTTCTTTTGTTTAGGTATTGTGATTCTGTGATCCTGATTTCTGCTAACATTTTTTTGCAACTTCCTACATTCTGGTGAGCATTTTAAAAAAGTCTTTAAGTTATTTTAGGCATTCTTAAATATTGAATATTGTTTTTACCACAACTAAGCCAATTGCTTCAGTTATCCCTTAAGGGAGATAACTTTTTTTTTTCATCTTTGGCACATTGTCTAGATTTTAGAATGCTTTCCCATTGTGCTTTACTACGAACTTGAGACTTTTAATGTGATGTCAAGGTAAATCAAAAAGAGACATACCACTGGGTCCAAAATTCTCAACCAGTCTACAGAGGTAGTTTTTCAGTCAACCAATTTTTTCCTGAATTTCTGACCATCTGTAAATACGAGTATTGAAATGCTATACCAGATAATATGACTGGAAGAGTCTAAGAGCAAGCATATCTCACAGACTGCAGTCTCATATCTCTGATATTACATATTATAATGGTAAACACAAATCATTAAAGTTTAGCCGGTGTCAAAAAACATAAATCCATCCATCCTCCCTACTGTCACCAGTGAAGCACGTGGCACTTGTAGTGGCAGATGTCTCCTGACTGGGAGTCAGGGGAACCATTATGTGTTCTCTTAAGCCAGGCTCTTGTGCCTGACACAATTTGCTCTATCAGTTTTGAAATAATCTTGAAATTCTTCTCTGTGAAGAGAAATGAGGCTGTGTTGGTGTTGAAGTGTCTGTCACGAGGAAACCAAATTCTGCCCATGGAAGAGGTCTCTTGTTTGTCTCTGTGGCTGATACAATGCAGATACAGGACAGTCAGGGGACACGAGTGACATGGTCGCCCAGTGCTTTTCATTCAAGGGGCCTACAGAAAAGGTTCTTTAATTTCATATCTCTTTATTTAACAGATAGCCGTTGTGTAATAAATGGGGATGGGCAGGGGAAGACATCACATGTTCTATTCCAGTAAAGATTTTGCTTTAGTCAAACTGGTTGAACAGTAATATTAGTTAGAGGTGAACAAATGCATGATTCATTCCTGGTGAACCTTTGTTTCCTCCTGTTGACACAGCTTGTGCACTGCTTGCTGTGGAGTAGAGATTGGGACCTGCGAGAGTCATTCGCCCTTTTTTTCAATTTGCTCTTGCAGGTAGAAACTGCAACTCTCTGAGGGCTCTAAATTTCCATGAATGCATGAGGAGATGAAGGGTTAGCAGCAGCCAGCTCCTCTGCAATTACCTTCTAGAGAACAGTGCACATGAAATTCTGTCTCCATTGAAAACCTTAGGCTTCTTGCAAAGGAGAGAAATGCATACTAGCTTGCTCATCAGCGAACTCTATTACGGCTCTCTGAGTTTTGACAGCTTCAAATGTATCACTCTCCGGATATATTTCTTTGCCTTTTGATCCAGGCTCGTTAAAGCACTCTTCCAATCAGATTGGTGTAGCCTTAACGAAAGGGCGGTGTCTGCATGATTAAGAAGCTCTCTCTGCAGTAGGGAAGCTTCCATTCCTTGGTTTATTTCTGGAGTGGTTGAGATATTATCGGACGCAGGGCCTTGTGTGGTTGAGAGTTGGTCCACTCGGAAAATGAATTACATGCCCTTCTTTGCTATTGAAACTATCCATCATATCGTGCCCCAAATGGTCTATCATGTTGTTGTCTAGTAAAGCTCTGCCATCAGAGGCAGCTCCCATTCAGACACCGATGCTAGATGTCTGAAAATGTGATTTCAGCAATAACTCTGAGGATATTTAGTTGGAATTTATGACTTGAGGTCTCTCTAAGCTCCATCAATTCAATCTATCTCACACCTTTATAAATAATGCTGCTCTTCCATTTCTGAATCCTTTACAGCAGCCTTCTGTGTGTTTTTTTGTTTGTTTGTTTTTGTTTTTATTTTGGGTTTTTTTTTCCAGCATCTGGAATATATCACGTGCAAGATTTCACTGTGAGATTCCAAACTCCGTGTATGTTTATTGAACAAATAAATAGGAGCCTCATAGACTAATGCAAAAATTCCTACCTCAGGGTCAGCATGGAAGCCCAGGCAATTTGGTGAACTTGGCAAGGACTAGACAGGATTCAGGAGACTTTAGCACCATTCTTGACCACGGCTTTCATTATTTCTCCTTTATATGCCTCAATTTCCTTATCTATAAACTAAGGACAATAGTTCCCATCCAACACTAACCAAAACTCATGAAGGATCCCCCCTGAGTTTAGCTTAGGTTGGATTGGGTCCATCAGGACCGTACTGCTACATGAGGTGCTCTGAGGGTGCAGTCAAACGGTGCTCAGTAAGCATCAATAACATCATGTTTTCTCCATTGACGTAAGCTGGAGCAGATGTGCAACCATTTAGGATTATCCTTTTAACCTTTCTCCAGATGCAGCGAAAGGAAGGGCTTGGTCCTGGGAAGTGCTTCACACCCTGTGTTGGAGAGGAGAGCTAAGGGTTCTGAGCAGAGGGAGGACATTTCAGAGTGAGGCCAAGATGTTTGCAGATCAAAGTCTGCAGTATCATTTGAGGTTATTCCCCTTCAAACTAACCCGAGGCATCAGTATGGCTTGTGCTTTAGTTTGATGCATTGGTGAAGGGGATAAAGGAATCTATTAATACTCTTTTAGGAAAAAATTAGTACCCCAACTACTTTCATTTCCTTGTTTTTTACACGTCTGTGCTCTCCTCTGTCACCAGCTACAGTGCAGAGCCTGATATGCTCTGACAAAGAGCTATTGATGGCGTGCTTGTGTGAATTGGCCCAGCACCGGTCACAGCCAACTTCTGCGGGACCTGCTGCCCCCGTTCTACAATACGCTCCAGTGTGCCGAGCCATTTGTGAAAGGTCAGAAATGAACAGAGAAATGGACTGGAGTCAAAAACAAGTAGTCCTATAAATATCAGCCATAGTCGGCGACGGTTTATTCCATTCCTTCCCTCTCTCTCTCCCTCTGTGTGTGTCTCTCCCTCCCTCTGTTGTGGTTTCCCAGATATAACTCCATGTTTCTGACTGCGACGCTCTGAAAGGAAAGCAGCGCTCTGCAGCTTCTGCTTCCATTTTGCACACATGGAATAATCTTCGGTCCTGCAAGCAGGGCTGTGACAGCCAGCACTGACTCCAAAAACTGTCTAGATTCAGAGGTTATGTTTTGATTTCTCTGATTTTCTTGATCTGTAAGAGACTCATTCGCTGCAGCTTGAGAATTAGCTTTGACCACAGGCGGTCTGGACTGGGACTCGTGAGGGTTCTTCTCCGGTCGGAGCTGACACTTGGCTTCAGGATGACTTTAGCAGCTAAATTAGAGGATATTGAAGTGACGCTGGAACACCTACTGATGGATGTGTTCGTAAGTAAGCTACAATTTCCTATTTAAAGCAAGGTGCTAACAATCTAGAAAGCAGCATAGAAATTTAATGGAATACTCGAGTGCAGCATGAACTTAATTCCTTTACATTTCCTGACAAACAATATGTCCAGCACTACCAATGTGTTATGATATCTACTGCAAGCTATATTATGCAAAACTGGAACAATGTGACTCCAGGGGAGGATATATTTTGCATTAGTTTTGTATATCATCTACAATTTTAATGAAGTACATGAAAATGAGGAGAGTTTTGGTCAGAATAGTTCCAGGAATGCCTTTGTAAAAGGACCAAGTACATTGGTAGAATATTTAAACTGTACATGGCTTAGCATCAAGTGTCCTTGTCTTTAGCATTTTGGTAGTTGTTAAGTGCAGACTTTTACTTGTTTGACTTTTGGACAAGATTTGAAAGAGATGAAGGAACAAGCAAAGGCACTTGGGCTTTCTAGAAAATCAAGTTTATTCCTCCTGGATGTGTCAAACACTTTAAGCCAGTGTTAATCTGGAATTGCTTCCTTGAAATCATCACAGCTCAGTGAAGCCATATGTAGTTTGCTTCTGCACATCTGAGATTAGAATCTGTTGCTATAACCTCTTTTAAAAAGTTTATTAAAAATATCAAAACCTTTCAAAATATATTCATCCTTTCTCATAACCAACTCTGGTTTTTGCCTAGAGGTCCAAGATGGCCATGTTTTGAAATAATTTTTTGAGGGATAGGAGGGAAAATAATCAGGTATTGCCAAATCATTTATCTTATTTTAAAAAAAGTCATGCCAGGATGATTTGTACTGTTTGTGAATGCAGGCTCTAAGAAATAAGATGGCAAGTAGCACCCTGAAGTTTCAGAAGAGTTCATTTTGGCATCTTTTAAATGAAATGCTTTGGATTTTAGGGTCTCGTGTTGAACAATTGTAGACATCAACCACAAAAACAAAGCAGAGAGGGCCTGTTGGCTTTCTAGCGCGTGGTCCAGTGGTTAAGGCTTCGATGTCTCCTGTGAAAGATGTTGGTTTGAGGTCCCACTGTTCTGGCATCTCCACTTAGCCCTTTGGGGATTTCCCCATTGCTTGCCCCAGAGACTACTGAGGTGGGGGTTGAGGAAAACATTTGGAAGCTGTCCAAGCCCCTCTACAGGGTATGAAATATTCAAATATTCTTTGGGTTGTAATATATATTAATCTAAAGCCTATTCTGGGTCCAATTCCTTTCCACAGCTGTGAGCACCATGCAGCCCAGGTGTTCATCCAGAGGAAATTCCCATGGGTTAAAACCCCATGACAGGAAAAGACTCAACGTCCGCAATATCTTGCAAAGATGATAGCATGTCCTGAAAGTTACTCTGTGTGGGAAGAGGCCAGTGGTTTCTTTGCGCTATAGCAGCTGCTGCAGAATAAGCCCCTTGGCATCACGATACCTGTAGGTCTATGGGTACCTCAGCATCACTTCATCAAGCTGACACCTGAGAGACTGAGTGCCTTGTCCTCCATGTGCCAGGTGTCATTAAACAGTGGGCATTTAAAGGTGTTTTGTTGCTTGGTAGTCCAAAGCAGTGTCTGAAAAACTACTGGTATTTACAAAGTGAGAGTCAACTTTATTGACGAGAGAAGCAAGGTCATGGAGAATCATACCTTCTCCGATGCTTCAGGCCTCACAGTGGGTTCTACTGCAGAGCTGTGCTTAGCCTTTGTCATTCTTATGTCTACCCCCTTTCCTGCATGAAAGTGTCTTCCCTCATGGCATTTTTTTTGTAATGAGAACAACAATACAGCATGTAAAACATTGACGAAATTCCCCAGACATGCAGGTTGCCTCAATCCATGAAACCAATGCATCTCTTCCCCTGTTGTATTTTGAACTAGTCCCTGATACGTATGTTCAGAAACCTAATGAAATGTGCCCAGCTGGGATGTTTCAGGCACAGCTGACACTGTGACTTAAGGGGGCAGGTCTGCGTGGTGCCATGCTGTGCCATGTCGGAGACATCAGCACGCTGGGGAAGGGCTGGGGTGTCTATGCAGCATTGTGTAGATGGGGGACACAGATGGGGACTGTGACCAGCAGTGCTAGCTCCATGCTCTGGCCTGGCTGCTCACCCCTCCGTGCAGACTGCTGCTTCAAGACCCAGGGCTAGCACATTCAGGCATTTGCCTGATTATCACATCAGTGAATCTGTTCTAGCTTCTATGCAAATCAAGGAAATAAGTTTTTCCCAATGAGCAATCATGTTTTGAACTAACTGGGTTCTCCTAAAAACTAGGAACCAAGGCAGGAAGAATTTTGAGTGCTCTAGACCAAATATTCCAAACGTAGAATAATTTTGTCTGACACAATCAGGCACATTTTTCCAGCTTTAGTCATATACTCCTTTGCCTTGTAGATGAGTTTGATCTTAAACCACCTGACCATTGAGCAGTGCTAAAAATAATCTCTAAACTGTATATAGAAAAGTAAATATGAAACTCGATATGAAGGAAAGACAAAACCTAAAGCTCTGTTGTGATAAATCATTCAGGCAGCCATGTTCATCTGAGGCTATTAATCTGTTAATGAAGACTTTTGCCAGACTAATACTTGTCTGTCCACTGGGCCAGACCAGAGGAGTTGAAAGGGCTCGAGGCAGGGAGACTATGGGGCAGCAGGATCCTCCTGAGAGGGAGCTCAGAGAGCTCCACAGCACACATCTTCATCCACATCAGCTTCATTGCTCAAAGACAGCAGTGATCTTTCATTGTATCACCACAGTTTCCATTCGCCTGTGCCCTCCCCTGCTTCATATCAGGTGATAAGGCACAAAAACAGGGAATGGTGGTCAGCAGTGCCTTGACTTGTCTTTTTTTTCTCTGAAGAAGCCTAGTTTTAAGCTCTTTGAACTACAAGGGCAGTAATCAACACCCTGACCAGTGCACTGAGTCAGCAAGTCAATTTTATCACAGCAGAGAAAGGCTATGGCAGACAACAAATGTGAACTAGACACTAGTTTCTAAAGAAATGCGAATCCTAGTCCAGCTCGGACTAACTCACTTTGACTTCTGCAGGAAGCAAGACTGAAGAAAGATTGTGGGTTTGGGCTGGTTTTTTTTTTTTTTTTTTTGTGGATGAAGTTTCACTAATCCAGTAGTCGCTCACCTGGAGTAAGTTCAGCAGAATTTCACAGGGAAGATGGGAAGCCAGATCAGGCAGCAAATGTGTTTAATACTTCCCCTCGAAAGCTAATGTTACATGGAAGCAAGGGGTTGGCACAGAGAGTGAGTTTTTTAGTTTTTTTCTGTGGAGACTTAGGATTTGTATCCACATGGCATGAGCCGCCACTTCCTTCCAGGATATCGTGTTCCCGTGGCGTTGTCAGCCCACTATCAGAAAAGCAGCTGTTGCTGTATTGACACTTCCTTTCCATATTACCGAAGGGCATTGGAGAGCTTTGCTGGATTCTACAAGATGAGATAAAAGGGAAGCCTCAGACATGACATTTCATAATTAGCTGTCATCACCAGCAGGCTTGCTATGAAATACTTGAGCGGGGACTTGGCTGCCTCTTCAAGTCCCTCCAAGGAGGCACAAAGAGGAGCAGGGACCAAAGCAGTGAGGCACTGCAGGGACAAGCTCAGCAGGTCCCTCAGGTTTGATAAGGAGAAAAAGGGATCTGGGCAAGAAATACAGTCTGTGAATCCCTATTTCAAACAGTTCCTCTGAGCAAAATGCTCCTCACACCGCGACCTGCTGATTATTCTTGCAAAGGCCATTAATAGACACCTTCAAGAGAGATCTCAGGAGCAACCTTGGCCACTTCCAAGCCTTGCCTGCGGCACAGATAGGATGAGACTCCGCAATATCCTGGGGCATTTTGCTTGGGATATCAGGAAGAGCTCAGGATGAGGCAGGATGTGCAGCCTCTTCTGCTGACAGCTACTTCTTCCTTGTATTATGGTTGTAACTGTAAAACTAGAAAAAAAGAGACTTAAAGTAAACAGGCAAAGAGATAGTAATGCCAGTGGAAAAGTGGGTCTCAAGTAGTCAAACATTAGCCAGCCTGAAAAGGGAGACTGATTTCTGAAGACGGGCATAACAGGACTGTAGTGGATGTCCAAGGAGAAAAAGATGGCTTTAGATGAAGCCTGTAAAGCACAAGCACAGCATTCCTGGCTCAGTCTAAATACAACCTGGGAAACAACAGGAGATTAATAGCCAATGTTTCATGGGGCCTTAGACACCATCTAAACACAACCAAGCCTGCCAAATCCACAGTGCACTCCGTGGCTTCATTCATATTCCTACGGCCATGTATTCCTACAGCTAGCTGCACAGCCTGCCTCTCACCACACCACACAAATATACCTATCTATACCTATACTTTATGTATATATCACATACACACATACACATATATACCTACATATATACATACACACATACACTTATATGTACCTTCATACATCTATGTACATATATATGTGGTAAAGTGACATGACATGGGCAGAGAGCCTGATAGCCTTCTGTATCAGCCAAGCACCAGACTATCTGATGAAAATGATATTTGTGAATGGATACGGGCAGTGTTGCTTTGCCATAGGTGGATGTAGCCGCTAGTGCAGGAAGGAAAAACGACTGGTTTGCTACACTCCAGTATCCTCCAGTATCTGGAGAAACAGCTGTTCATCTCTAACCCCACGCTGCCAAGTCCTGGCAGAGTTAACACCGAAATAACAAGAAAAGAAACTTAATCTTGTGCTTCTAATACCATCAGGTAGCTAGAGGAAGGGTGCAACTACCCATGAAACTACAAACGTTCTGGCTCGTTTTTCTGCCAGCTAATGACAAACAGAGCTTAAGGTCTGAGTCACACTCCTTTCCCAGACAGATCTAGAGCTGGATATTCATGGGAGCAGGCTCAAGCCCTGACCCTAACACTCTTGGGGCAATTGCACTGTTTATCTCGCGCTTTTCCCAAGTCATGAGCACTGTCAATCAATGGCCACACTAATGCTTGCTGCTGAGGACAACCTATGGAAAAGAGGAGTGGAAGAGGATGACCACGATGAAATTACTTAGACCACAAATTGAAATTGCACAGCAAACCCTGCCCACAGCAGGCTTCATCCCTGCTGTAATCAAGCAAACATTCTTACAGTTACTATCGACTCTCGATGTCCGCATTACATTATTCTTAATAACTAATGCAATATAAGACATCATCAACGTATAAACTGATCCGTTAACCTCTACAGCAGCAATAAATTGTTTGGATTTCCATGCTGCCGGGATTTGCTAATCAAAGAGCAAGCGGCAAGTTTGTACAAGAGCAAGTTTGTACTTGGAGCTGTCACAAATCATGTATAATGCAAAAGTGTGAGTGCTAACCTCACCCTTTGCAAAATGGAGGGCATTTCCTGCTTATTTTTTGTTTATTTTTTATTATTACTTGTTTATTTATCAGAAGAATCAGTTCTTTGAAGCAGCTTCTAATGAGATTCTCTCTGGCAACAGCAGCATTCTCCAGTTTATCCTCAGCATCTGGTCCACAGATTTAAAGCCTCATCTTCCACCACCAAAGTGAGTCTGAGTTTTGTCAGTGTAGTGGGTAGGAGCAGAATCAGGTCTCTCGATGTGCACTGAACAGTGAAGTTGTTCATCACTTGCCAAGATTGTGAGATGCCATTAAGTACATCTTAATGAGATTTTCTTTAGAGACATCTCTCTAAAAATGAGAGCACATAAATGACAATATAAGGTATTTCCAATGAATTATTTAGTTCAGCATCTTGACTCAGGCAGTGACCAACAAAAGAGACCTACAAACAACTGCAAGAACAGAGCAAGTACGTAGCCCCATCCTCGATAGCTGTCTTTCACATAGAATCACAGGATGGTTGAGTTTGGAAGGGACCTCTAGAGATCATCCAGTCCAACCCCCTGCTCCAGCAGGGACACCCAGAGCACGTGGCACAGGGTGGCATCCAGGCGGGTTTGGAAGATCTCCAGAGAAGGAGACTCCACAGCCTCTCTGGGCAGCCTGTTCCAGGGTCTGGCACCCTCACAGGAGAGAAGTTCTTCCTCACTTGGAGATGGAACTGCCTGTGTTTCAACTTGTACCCGTTACCCCTTGTCCTATCACCAGCCATCACCAAGACGAGTTTGACCCCAAACTCTTTATTCCTTCTTACAGTGCCGAAATTCTATGGAATACTAAAGACTCCAAGTACCATTTGGAGAGAAATAAATATTTGTGGTGCACTCACACCTACATTCATATGATGTTGACCTAGTAATCAGGGTTAACAAGAGGCCAATTCCTCCTCATCTAGGCAAACAGTTCTGCAAGTAGACACTCTACTTAGAGACGCTCTACTTAGAGACACTCTAAAGCAGATCCCACTTGCACCCAAAACACAGTTAAGACTGCTATGAACAGCTATCTTCATTTCCTAAGATAGCACTTCCTGGAGATCCTGGTGATACTCAGGATGACTTTTGTAGAAGATAACGTATAAAGACTTGAAGGAACAGTTCATTTCAAGATAAACATACTAAAACTTAAGGAACTGCTCACTGTTCTGCCAGGCTTGTTCCTTACCTTTGGGTTCTGTCTCTTCTTAAGAAAAACGACACCTTACTTTCAACAGAGCAGGCATTACGCTTGCACATGTTCTTTTGCCTCCCTCTACCACCACTAATCTGTGTTCAGGGATTTCCTGACCTAGAAGTGGTGACTTTGAATTTAGCAGTCCACAGTAGACATTCCTTCACAAATTGCTTCAGTTTTTTTTTTGAATCCAGACATGGCACTGTAGTAACTACGGTTTGTAGGGTTTAGCTGCCACTGAAGTAGGCAACTAAGGTAGGCTCAAAAGTAACATGACCCAAACCTTGCAAAGGCCCATTTTTATTCATTTATGATGAAAGGAGACCAAATGACAAGCTCAAATGAAGGTAACCAAAGCTGGGAGAGGTAAATGCCATACCAAATATCCTCCACACCTGAGATGAGATGTTGTTACAATTAGATAGACAAAATAGAGTTCAAGTAAAAACTATAACTTAATAGGAATTAAAGGTAGAGACTCCAGGTCTTATGGTCTAGAAAGCCAGACAAGCTCATCACATTTCCATCTGTCCACATAAATCTACAAAGCTCAGAATATAACCAAATTCTCTCTGCATTTTGCCAATGTTAGCAGTTCCTCTCTTTGTTTTGGGCAAACACAGTTTTCTCCTTACTTAGAGAAAAGACATCATTATTACATGCCTGCAAGATTCCACCTGCAAAACAGCATTTCCCTGGGAGGCTGTTTAGCAGGACTGGCAAGGCTTAAAAATCCCCTAAAATCTCTCATTAGCCTTCTGCTTTCCTTCTTTCTTCAGACATGATGCCCTCTCTGCTATCCGTGTGGCTTTCTCTTCAGGCAACAAAAGTCTCTTCTTGTCTCATATACATAAACTTTTTCCTGTGATATACTAAGGTCAATCAAAGCACACATAAGAAGAATGAATTTTCAAAAGAAATAAAATTACACAGCCTACTGGAAAACACATCTTCACAGGCTTGACTCAGTCCATGTGTCACATAGCCTCCTAAAGACCTAAAGGTAACGTAGGGCTGAATATCCATGCCATGCTGAGCACACCCTGGCTTCTTCCAAACAAAAGCAAATCAGCTGTGTTGAGCATAACCCACTAGCTTGATACTGAGATGCACCAGGCATCTGCACCTCCCCCTGCCATCACTCTGCTTCGGAGGGCTTTAGATGAGATCCCCGGCAGAAATACGGCACAATCCTGCCCCAGACCAGTGCATGCTGCTATTGTACACACCATATCCAGCCTCTGCTACAAATCAATGGTGTGGGAATGCGGTGGTGGTGCCAGATATTTCCTCTTTTGTTTATACAAGCCCTGGAAGTCAGCAGCAGGGCCCTTCATGATCCTTGCAGGGGCGTTTCTCCAGGGCCATGGGGTCAGGCAAGTCCCCTCCCTAATTAATTGCTCTCTCTCTGAGTTATGTGGGAAAAGAGTACACCAAAGCACAAGGCAAATTTCCTTCCATCCAGAGGAGAGGCCCCCGTTCCTATCTGCTCCCGTTGTCTCAGCAGAGCTGTGCCAGCAACCTGCATGAGGGTGCACAGACAGGACGTCTCATCACACATGGGACAGTCGTGGCAGGGGAACTGGGGCTGGGAGGGGGCTCCACCTGATGCACCAGTTCTCTGCTATATAGTGGTGTTTGTGAAGACACTTTCAGGGATATCTGTTTGGAAACTAAGCTTTTTTTGCTTCCTGATATTTCCACGCTTCAGAACAGCCTCTGACCTGTCAGCCTAGCCCATTTGCTCAAGGACTTCAATTAACACATTCACAGAAGTGACTCTGCCTTGGTCACACCACACATGTGGCTCTTGCACTGGAAATATGTTGCATAGTGTAGCTTTGCTTCTCAGCTGTGAATTAACGGGACCAATGCTCCTTTCAGCACTAGGCTGGGCCTCTTTTCAGAGCTTCAGGGCAGTGACCTTATCTTCTATGTCCTGGAGATTTTGCCAGCTCTTTCCTGGCTTGGTGGACACACCAGCTGATGGGTCTGAGCACTTGGCTAGGTGCAGGTTCAGCAGGAGACATCCTGGCTTCATGAATAACTGCCAGCCCTTCCCCATCTCACCCAAGACTGGTGTACAAAAGGCAACAGATGGGTGGCTATGTGGACATTTCTGCTGGAATACCAATAAGTGAAGAAATTCAGAAAATTAAAATATATATATATATGGCAATTTACATCAGCAAATGAACCTCTGTGGGTCCGAAATTGCTTGGTTCCAGGTTTTCTTGTTGTTGTTGTTTACGTTCACACCAGTCAGGTCTATTAAGATGTCTATACACTGCGGGTGGTTAAATAACCTTGCTGTAGAGCAAAGCAAAGTTACCATAGGAGCCTTAATTTCCAGCCAAATGATGGGCACGCCGCAGAAGCAGCAACACAGTGCTGATCTCTGCACAACCCACAGTGCCAAAATAGAGCAAAACAAAGTAGAAATCTGTATTCAAGTGTGGAGCAGGCTTTCATATGCAGCCTGGATTGCTGCCACCAAGCAAAGTCACTCACAGAGGATGCATGTGGGCAACCTTACACAATATATGGACTGGGGCAAGGACAGCAGAGGATAAGCAAGGGAAAGGAGTGTTGGACACACAAGAACATCAAGGTCCACATTTCCTTTGTCTAGTAGGGTCTTTGTTTTTACTGTTTATCACTATATATCTGCTTTTCCCACTCAGCACAGAGACCCTTCCCATTCCTTTCATCTTAGCAATGAAATAAAAGAGCAGCTCCAGGGCACTTGCTCACTGGGGAGTCGGGCAAAGCAGAGATGGCCCTGGCATGATGTTTGGAAGCAGGAGCTGCACCTGCAGCTGCCCTGTGTACCCAGAGCAGACAGACAGCATGAAGGGCTGTGTGAGAAAGGAAGTTTTTCCCTTGCTGTTGGTAAGGATGATAGATATCTGGCCAGGATGGAAAACACTGGCAGGAACTACAGTTTCATTCTGTTATTCTGCTACTGAGCTTGTGTCTTCATGAAGCACAGCACTGAAGTGTGCAGCTCTGAGCTGATGGACTCTTCAGTTGTACAAAACCCACCGATGGATCTTTAATACAGCATATAGCATTTCAGTCTGGACCACTGCTGTCACTGATTCCCATTTGCTCATCTCCCCTGGGCTCGAAACTTGGCTCCTCCATTCCAAATACGACACGCGTTTTGCATCAGTTCGTTATTCCTTCCTCTTTTTTATTAAAGACAAAAGTCTCCTAGTCTAAATAGCAATCTGCTGGAATGCACTTTCGTCTCTTGCATTGTTACCACAAACCGCTGTTCCTGGCAGCCTGTGATTAGTACTGAAAAGCATCCGCTGCTTTAAAGCATTTTGTCTTTCAGCAGTTAGGAAATACAGCATGTTTCTATTGAGGGGCTGTGGTGGCAAGGCCTGGAGGTTCTTTTATTTCTTATGACCTTTTTTTCTTACAGAGCCGTTCGGGCAGAGATCGTCTCCCCAGACAATGCAGTTGTATAAAGCCTTGGTTATGAGTCTGGCCATTTAGTCTAGCTCTACAGCCAACTCTAGGAGAGAGAGGGCTCTCCAAAGGGAAATTCAGTGCAGGATGGGCTGAAGCGTCCCTGGACAAGCCTACATCTGCCACAAACACCTTGACTCCCTCTTGGGGAACAGCCAGTGTAGGAAAAACTCTAAGAACAACTCAGACTCCCATGCTTCTGAGTGGTTTCCACAGTCCTGAGGGTTCTGGTTTTGTTTCCTGTCTCCAGGTTTATATTCATTGGAATGTGAAGGATGGGGTTGAAGGAAGCATCACAGTGGGTCCAGTTCTCCAATTTTACATGGTTCTACGGGTACCAGTAGAGCTGTGCCTGTGGTGTAGCACCACAAGTGAGGAAATACTAGGATATGCATGGACCTTGTTGGAGCCAGTTCCAAAACCATGCAAACGAATGGATTTCTTCTACTTTTCACATATACTAGAGGTTCCTTGCAAAGAGGAGTATTTCTGTTATTTTTCAGCTGTCTTGAACTACGTAAAAATTTCCATTCTATTTCCAAGACCAAAAACCCAGGCAAAGAACTTGTGGTTTGTGCAAACGATTGAACTAACATTCAGCAAAGGTACTCAGGCAGTCCCTGGCAGCCAAGCTACGTCTGCAGGAAAAACAGCACATGGTGAAGAGATGCTGAGCTTGAGAGCTCCCAATCACAACCCATCCAGGACAGGATGGAGCTCAGCAGAGCAAATTATTCCATGTGGAGCTTCAAGCTGGTACCACTAGACTGCAGCTGGTCCCAAGTTGATCTGCTTATAGGTAGAGGAAGAGATGCGTGTTATGACTCGTAGTCCCCTCTAGTGGATGAAGATCTAGCTACAAGGCTGGTCTTTCTGGCAGACCCAGGATTCCTCACTGCATGAGGAAGGTCAGTGTCCTGCAGACATCTCACAGGCTTAGCTGCCACCATAGGAAGTGCTCCATCTTCACCAGAGAAATGCAAGCATCACTATGGAGCCCCGCATTATGGGGCTTACCTAGGTCCTGGCTCAGATATCGCTCAGTTTTCATTGGGGCACAGTAAGGCAGATCCCAGACACCTGTGCCCACTTCATCCGCTGGGAGATCCCCAGTGGCTCTGCTGATGCGAGTGCAGATTCTCAGGAGCAGCTGCTAAATGGAAAGTACCTGGGTTTTTTTTTTTTTTAGCAAAATGGGTAGGAATCCCTTGAGATAAGAGACAGGCTTTAATGCTCTTTAGAAATACAAAAATATTATTAAAAAAAAACCAAGAGGCAAAGACTGCAACTCTTCACTTAGTCTATATAAAGAATCTATGCAAGTCGGTCATGCTTAAGATATTTCCATCTTTTCCTGTCTCTCTCACTCCATTTGGCAAGAGCCATATGGAAGTAATTTTGAACAAAGACTGATTGTTCTAATATTTAGAATTTCCCACATCAAGCTGCTGGGTTTTCTCTTTAACTGGCTTTAATGCATGTGCGTATGCTGGACAGATACAGCATTTCTCTTCTTTATTTTAAACAATCATTTTAGTGTCATGTCCCTAACACCTTCATCCTGGCTTTTGGACTATGATCAAAATAAAATATTTTTAGTTTTGCATTAAAATGGGAACAATACATGGTGGAAGGGCTTGGCTCCATCGCTCAGCAGAATTTGGTCCTCCAACTAGACTGCTCTAAGAAAAGGAAGTGGGCCAGGATCTTTTCTGCTTTGCTAAGCAAACCCAGAATATCAGCATGGAGGTGGTGGATTGAGAAACTTTGCATGTGTTAACTGAAAGGTGCATCTGCCCCAGTACTTGCAGCTGACCATGAGCCTGAGCACAACAGCCAAATCACACAGGCTGCAAATACTCAAAAATCACATCTGTCTGCTTTAGGACACTTCCTGCTGTTGCAGAAATTCTGTGGGAAGGGAAAGAAATGTGTCCACTTCCAAATTGCTTGTGTACTATTTAAAGAGTAAAAACTGTTTCAAATTTCTTTGAAATGTCATTGTTTAGAGTCCTTTACTGTGGCTTCATAAGAGGGAAAAAAAATACACTGACTTCTGGAAGTTCATGCAACGCTTCACAGTTTCAGGCAACTCTAATGTAATATTTTTTATAAGTTACATGGAAGTGGGAGATGTAGATGGAGTGCATAATAAATGTATGTTCTTTGCACTTATGTGTGTGCCATACTGTATCCTGTACAACATACAGCCTTAACAAGTGAGTGATGATGTTTAATTGAGCAGCACAGGGGATCCTCTAAAGCCCAGTCACTCTATGTATGCGCTTTCCAGCATCCAGAGGAGAGGAATATCTGAATGTAGGATTTAACATTAATCTCTGCACCAGATGGTGATACACCAGATGATATTCTTTTTAAGGTGAACATGTGATCTAGTGTACAGCAAACCAGAGGGGTCTGCAGTCACATGACAAAATGTATAATAAGTCTGATAGAGCTTTGATTAGACAACTGACCTGGTTACCATCTGTAGCACTGAGAAGCGAGCTTGACATTTTCGGAACACACTCCCCAGAAGCTCAATTCTCCCACCTCTGTGACACAGCGATCCCACGGAGCAAACTGCGCTGGGAAACAGAAGGAAGCTTGAGATATGCTGCTTGAAACATGCTGCTAAGGTTACGCGGCTGGGGCTTTCCTTCCCCCCCTTCCTTCTTCCGAGCGAGCCACGTCTTGACTCACACGGTCTGATGTGAAAACCCGCTCCGCTGCCTGATAGTTGGAAAATCTAGATGAGGCTGAAAGTTATTTGCAAGGCAGGCTCCGTGCGCCGCGACCGCGGTGCCGCCGCCACACGATGGTAGTGCAGGCGGCGGCGACGCCGGGCAGGACCCGCAGGCTGCTGCTCAAGCTGCCGTATGGATCGCTGAGGAGGCGCAGCGTGGACAGGGTAAGCGCTGCTTGCTTCATGCTGCGTGCGTGCCCCGGGCATGGGGAGGGCTTGCTGCCCCGCTAGCAAGCAGAGCTCATAGGGGTTATGTCGTGGTGTGGAGAAATTAGCACTGGTCGCAGCTGCCTGGTGGCATGTGGCATCTCTATGGGTCCAGGTTGTGTGATGACTTAGTGGGTGGTGGGTACCTGCAGGAGCAATAAGCATGGGGTGATTAAAACCAGTCAGAAGCTTGTGGATGTACTCGGAGGTGGTCAGTGTTGAGGGGATAATTTCTAATCGTCGCTACCTGTTGAGGCTGCCACGGTGCACAGCGGTGATAACCAGCTGTAGTGGGGAGCAAACAGCAGCGTCGGATAATAACTACAGGGGAGGACCTCAGGGCGATGGAGAAGGGCTCTATATACATAAACACAGATGCAGCTGCCCACGCTATCTGTGCTGGCTGTGATGTATGGAACTAAGCAGCATGAGCGGGTTTGTCAGCTTGCCACTGAGGCTGCAGACGTGCAACCAATTCATTTTTTCTAAGTGTCATCATTATGTTATTAATTTCCTGAATGGGCATCGCTTTGGCTGCAGTGTACTGGAGAGCTGGGGCAGTCTTGCTGCTTCGAAGGATACAGGGGCTGACAAAACAGCTGTGCTGCGAACATGGATCTGAACAGTGCGAGCACATGGCACTTTCCGTGGTCCTCCTCCAGCCACACTCCAACACGATGCTCAGCGCAGCCAATGCCATGATGCACCCGCTCGTGGTTCCTCATGTTTTGGGAGTGGAGAAATGGGGGCAGGCGAGGTGCAGGTCACCCTGATTTATGATTTAGGGCAGATGTGTAAGACTTGAGGGAAAACTCCACACTGAATGTTTATTTTGCTGAAAGGGAATTTTGTGGCAGCTGAAGCCACCTGTAATTTTTGTTTAGTTGCTCTGTAGCCTGTATCATTATTTAAAAAAAAGAAATCAGTTTTGGACATTTCAAAACAAACTATTTCATCTTTTCCTTCAGACAATGTGATTTTGTGGGGATGAATATCTGTGCGGTTTTAAAGGAATGTGAAAAAAATCTCAAAAACTAAATGCGTGTCAAAAAATGTTTTAGTTAAATTCAGGGCTATTCCTTTTTGTTTTTTTTTCTTTCATGTCCATTTGGCTGAAGGGAAAACAAAACAACTTTGTGTCAATCTGCTGCTTTTTTTTTTTTTTCTCCCGGCCTTTCCAGTCCATCAAACAAACCAAAAATAATCAATTATTCCCCCAGCTTCAGTTTGCCATTGTTTGACTGTTGTTTGTTGCTTTGGAGCACACTCAGACACATCACTCGTGTTAGATGTGGGCTTTGCAGATCAAGATGCTGATGCTGAGAGGGGCCAAGGGCAGCCAGCCTGGTCTGTGCACGTGAAAGATGCTGAATTATGCCTCAGCCTGCCTGGAGAACGGGGCTTTATTTTCAGGTTCTATACAATATCTAGGCTAGCTGTAGTCACACATTGCAATTAATGATGCAAAGGATAGGAATGAACACCCTCTGTGTATTTTTTCCTATAGAGCCACAGAAGTAAGGTGTCCTTAGCACTCACAAGCCTACACACAATCCACAAGGCTTTAACCTGGCAGTGGGATGTCTTTGTGGGGTCCCTTGGTCTCCATGCAAGTACTGAAATCCTCAGCATCCCCTAAAGCGGAGCATCCATGAGAGCAGCTCCAGGGTGAGCAGTTGGGGTGGACACATTGGGATTGGCAGCCCAGCTTGGCCGCTCTGGTGAGACACTGTTTTTACTGGGCCAAACTGCAGGAGGTGGGTCAGTGTCCCATGACTTTGCAGCTGCTCTCACAAGGCGGTGTGAGAAGCTGAGCATTCTTCTGTAGAGCCCATATCTGTGACCAATGAGCGTTAAGACAAGCCACATCAGTCTAGAAAATGGCCTGTTATATGGGAGACATGGGAGATATGGAGAGTGAGAAGAGAGACAGACCAGTCCTCATGCGAACGTCCACTTTAGATATATATTGTGCAAAGTGATCCGGGCAATACCTGTCCAGCTTCATCTTGGCTTCATCGTATACATTAGTTTTCCTGATGGAGAGATCTAGAAGAGAACAGTGCTCTTACAGGATATTTTCAGGAGATAACTCAATACGGGGCAGTAAAGGAGAAAATTCTTTCTGAAAAGGTGCAAGGGAAGGTGGGTGTTTCTATAGAAGGCAAGAACAGACAAGCAGGGAGGACCAGAGCCCCAGGGGACTTGGAAGTGTGTACTCATTGCTTCATAGCTCTGCATTCTGTCCGGTATATATTTATATGTATGCAATGTATGGAAAATGAGAGACATTAACTTTAAGTGCCCAGAAGTAGGGGCAAAAGTCCTAACTTGTGGACAGACTATCCGGCAGTGACCTATATCAGCTCACTCCTCTCCATGCTGCTGACACTGCTGGTGCTTCTAGTGCTGTCCATGGTTTGAGGAAGCATCTGGAGTGCCGTGGGTGGGCAGAGCAGAGGCCAGCTCAGCTCATAGCCCCAGCTTTGGTTCAGCCTCACTCAGAGGGTCTTGTGTTGCTTTATTTTCACTCATCCAAAGTTTATTTCTCTCCTTCCCACTCGCTGACCTAAGGTTGGGGTAGTTTAGGCTTCTTGTCAAAGAAAAACTGCAACCTTCCCCGGCACATTGCGAGGAGATTCAGTAGGGTGTTGTGTGCCGCTAACTCTTCATTTGCCCTAAACCTCCATTCATGCTGTTATTACCTCTGCCTCAAACAAGCCTGCCTCGCCTGGCAAATGTCCTCACAGGCTCACTGTCACTGGATGGGTTTTGTCCTGCACTTGTCATGCAAGTGCTGTCGCCCCAGGTCCCATGGTGGGCAAGGGGAGGTTGTGGTCAAGGCACGAGGTGTCCTGCACCTCCCAGGCTTGGGATTGGCATTTGAGATGTGG
The DNA here is from genome assembly GCF_059628265.1 of Tinamus guttatus. Classification (NCBI taxonomy): domain Eukaryota; kingdom Metazoa; phylum Chordata; class Aves; order Tinamiformes; family Tinamidae; genus Tinamus; species Tinamus guttatus. The sequence continues at coordinate 668,930 of NW_028288682.1, forward strand.
AGTCCTAAGCACCCACAGAAGATTATGTCAAGGCTCAGAGTTTGTGAAATTCGGCTGTGGTTGTCTTAAGCCCAGGCCTAGGTGAGCAAGTTTCACATGTGAAGCCTGAGATCTGAGACATTTCTGCAATGAGTGTGGCATGCACCAGCAGAAGTTTAAATGTAATAGCAGAAAATACAATAGCAGAAGTTTAAAATAATAATAATAATAATAAGGCAGTGCTAAATGTTATAGGGTAGGCCATAAAGAGGCCATAAAGCTTATAGGCTGAGATGCAAAGAAATAAGCAATGTGCCTTGGGGCACACCAGAGGTCAGTGCTAAGACTGACAAGTGAGTTGGCTTCATCTAAGTTAATGCCGATGTCGACAAGACATCCACGTCCAAGCCATCATGTCAGGCTGCCTTGATGGGCACTGCAGAGGTTGTCAGTCTACTCCGAGGAGCCAGCAGTGCCATTCAGCTCTGACCACCCGTGTTTGGCTAAATTAATAATTCCCTAAACTCTCTTATCTGTATTGGTCAACTTTCCTTTGGCCAACATCTGCAGGGACACCTTGATCAGGAGAACCCCACACCAACATAGACTCCTAAATGAGGGGAAATGAATCCCACCCCAGACATGCTATTTCTCAACTCTCACACCAAGATCCTCCTTCTCTGGGTCTCCTTTCCCTCGCATCAGTAAGCAAACACATTTAAATATGTAGTCCTTTCTCCCTTTGAATTATTAATGTGAGACAGTTCATGCCTGGGAGCTATCTTTATTACATCCATGTGCTGCGGATGTGTGTGAGAGGAAGATGAATGGAGTACTGCTAATGTCTAACAAATGCCTATTACTATTTACAGACCTCTTTCTGTTGCTGCAAGGCACTGGTAAAGAGTGCATATTGACTCCTTCTCCTAAGACCTCGTTGGCTCTTGTCCAGCCCTAGGAATGTTTCTCGTCACAAGCACAAGACATTGTTTCTTGAGTTAGAAAGCTTAGAAGAAATATGCAGCTTTCTTGTGTTAAACACACACACAAAAAAACCCTGCCCTCTTTCTGTCTTTGAGTAAAGAGGCTGCAGGATGGCAATACAAACACTGTGTGAAGTGGAAGGCCATTTCCAGACTAAATGAAGTGCTGCAAAAAAACAAATCAAGCTAGGAGAGACCTATTATCTTAGATCTCACACTCAACTTCTAGGCCCCCTTCTCAGCTATGGTAAATTAAATGTCCTGTGCCCAGTTGCATCCACAGATGCTTGCAGCTCAGTGGGATTTTAGTCTACATTGCATTTTTATTTCTTGTACCTCTGAAGAACATAAGATTAAAAATGCAGCCAGGGCCACACGCCACATCGCCGCTGTTCCTTGTATAAATGTGAGTCTACCGCTGAAATTGGTACTTTACCTGTGACATTTCCGTTTTGAGTGTATATCCTCAAACACTCCTTCTTATCATGGCTTTAAACCATACCAGGCAGAGAAAAATCTGTAAGTGGATATTTATTGCCATAGAAAGCAGATGGCAAAAGACAAAGCTCCCATGTTCTTATTCCAAGCTGCAAACACGTTAAGAATGCAGCAGGAAACGTCATTCCTCCTATAAATAAATTTCTCTTGAGAAGAGAGAACCCAGGGCTGAAAAAAAATCAGTCTTTCTTGCTTGCAGGCCAAGTCTGAGGCAGGTTTTCCCACGCTATTCTGCAGCTTATGGTGACCTTTGCTTTTGGCAAGAGAACAGCGTAGTACCCAGTTGCCTTCACACAAAGTGGGACAAAGAGTTTGGGTACATACTGTTATCATACAAATCTACGAGCATTTTGCAGTCCTGGATTATTGATTTTCTCTTTCAACTAGACAAAGGGTATAATTCAGCATTTGGCTTGTTAGTAATCATTTTCCAGCATGGACTCAAGAGCAAAGCAGTAGGAAAGCTTTCACACCAAGGACTGTAGTGAGGGGCCTAACGTGATGGAACCAGGCAGCTCTCGTGGCATTCATAGTGGAATAATCCTCATTTGTACAACCTGTTCATGCAGGTCTCTGTGAGTGATGCTGCGAGCACCACAAGTGCTTCAAGGGAAGTTGATCTTTCCAGTTCACGCTATGCACTTGCAAACTCTTATCTTGGCATGCAGGTTCTGAAGACCTTTGCTTAGTGCCTTCAGTGAAATTTTTTTGGATATGTCTCTTAACCTTGACAGCATCGCTACCAATCTGATAGACTGCCTAGGTGACAGTAGAGGTAGTCAAGTGCTGTGGGTGACAAAAAAACAGTAGATAATTGCTTGTAAAAGTTGCCTGAGAGAAAAGAGAGATTGAAGCAATGAACTCCTGTTGTTTTAGCTTTTTTTCTGCAAGGTTCTCAAGTCTCAAGCTGATAAATCTAACATACAAGCCTAGAGAGATGGGAAAAAAAGCAGCATTTTGCAACACACAAATAATTGTGTGTCAAACAAAAGTGAATAAGGAGATAAGCTTAAATAGTAAAACTGTCACCTGTATAATGCTCTGATATAATTGCTTGTGACTGCCAAAGCATCAATTTTATCTGCTTCATCTGAGATTTATCTTTTCTGACCTGTTCACAAGTATTTTGGAGGAATTGGTTTAATTTGAACTCTACCTAGACAGAAGAATGTTTTGTGCACCCTCTTGAGTGTCTGGAAGTTGTAATATTTTGTGACACTTCTAAAATGTGTAACAAATCGAACCAGACTTTTCTGCGAAACAGACTGGGAGGTGTGCCAGACTTTATCCCACCAAAATGTATGCAGGTTAATCGTTTAAGAGGTGATAGCACAGCAGAGGCTAATAGATAGTGAGTGGTGAACTTTGTGGAGCCCAGAACTGAGTATTGCCTAAATTGACTTTCAAATGGTTGAAACTTAATTAAATTATCTGAAGCTCTCAAGGCCTGGAGACCTCAAAAGAGGAGGTTCTTCTGTAAAATTTCCAATGTTTTGTATTCTTATTTTGATCAGAAAATGAAAAGCCCTTTTCATTACAATTTGGCGTTTGTCTTCATGTTGGCCAGATCCTGGAAAGGAAGGGCAGGTCAGAGGACATAGGTCAGAGCCAGAAATTACAAGAATGTTTTGGATTTTAGTGAGAGGACAGTGGGGAAGATCATGTGAATGGGTTTGGAGGGAAAAGGCTGTGGAAAAGCTACTATGAGTCATGTACCCTTTGGTGACCTACACTGCTCAAAGAGCTTTTTCTGGTAATAAGCATCATGGTTCTGCTGATTCATAGCTCCCCTAGCAGCCCAAAGCTCAGGAGATCGGGTGGTTTAGTACCAAATCAGGTTACCACAAGGTGGTGATACAGAGTCCAGAGGCAGTAATTTATCATCCCTGCAAGTGCCCTGGAAGGGCCCTTGCACACAGAGCCTGCTTTTCATACAGGGTCAACAGGTGATGATAGATAATGCCAAGTGATAGCTTGTGTATTTATATATCTTGCTCATAAACTTTCAGTCTGCTTCACAATGAAGACCTAGTCCCAATTCAAGACATAGCCAGGATTCCTCCCTGCAATATCTTAGGCAAGCCTTCAGTTGTGTTTTAAAGTTCAGACACAGCAAGTGTTCAAACTACGTCAATTTGTGATTTTAACAATGGATTAATTAAATGTTGCTTGGATAATCTCCCAAATGAACAACATTTTCAGACATCAAATACAGAGTTTGAGACATGTCTAATGTCTCCTTTTTCCCGTTCTTAATTTCCTGGTCAAACATTTTGTCCATTTAGAACAGGATACAGTGTGCAGTCTTTTAGAAAAAAGAGATCAGCTTCAGCTACAGCTACATTTAACCTTCAGAGAGCATTTAACCTTCAGTGAACATCTCTAGTTCAGACCAGGCATAAAGATGGTTAAATAGCAACAGTGGCTTCAGTGAAGCTCACAAACATTCAACCTCCTCTTACCAACTTGATAAAAACCATGACTGAGGCTGTTCTGGCCAAAAGTCTCTTCTGAAGATAATCAACTTACACAGAATTTCTAGTTTGCTGATTCAAAAAGTTTGGAAACTGGAGTTCAGATTTCAGACACACTTCCAAACTTCTAGCCAAACTTTCTGTCCAAGCTTTGCTTATTTCCTAATGAAGTCTACATTACTGTCCTTGTCTCAATCCTTTCTAATCGCATCAAAGAAATGGTGACTTTTAATTCTACCAGCAGATGGATATGAGTGGTTCTTATGCTTTAATTTTTCTTGTTGGGACAAAAGCATCAAACTCTCAAAATTGCGCCGGCAAGGAGTGCAATTAATCTCCACTTTCCAGCGATACTGCATAAAATGCTTTTGAAAAGATAATGGGGTACAAATCATGCAATTTAGTCACCCGTACACACAATCCAGCTGTACTTCTAGAATATATTTAGAAGGTGTAATTACATTTGTGCAAGCTTTGAAATAAGTGAGCAAGTTTCTTAATTGAAGTTGAAATTCATCTTAGTTTCCAGTACTCCTATAAAAATCAACAAGTCTTGATGGGGTGGGACTCATCATGCCTATTTTCTCTCCAGGTTTTACATCATTATAGACCAGGTAAGCTCCATATGAAACAACACCTAAGGACAGATAATCTGCAGTTAATGTAATTGAAGATGTACATTTAGAGCAAGTACCATTTTATATTCTAGTTTAGAACCAAAAATCACCACAAAATGAAATAATTAACTTTAGCTCAAAAGTTTTTGCCAGGGAGTTTCAATCCTGCCAATAGATATTTTATAGGATGAGGTATGTTTCAAGAAACTCATCTAAGGAGGATGTAACTGAGGTTATTTCCTTGCTGGTTTGTGTTCCCCTGGCTCTACACATGGTTCTGCAAGTGTTTGGACTGCAGTTCCACCTCTAATAGTTGTGTCAGTCATGGAGAACTTGTCCGTCCTTTGAGAGGAGTATGGGGAAAAGCTGCAGATTGCAAAACAGATTGGCTGTACCTCAGTTTATAGAAGATCTTGTTGTCTAAACCAGTATCATAGCCAGGAAAGCAAGAAAGTTAATGTTTGAACTACTTTTGCATACTTCTGACAGGTTTTTCTGTGTGGACGATCAGATGAGCTAGCTTTGTTTAGTTATTCCCTTAGTCAGTGCTTCCAAGAATGGTGCAAGTACATATGCTAATAAAAAGCATATCCACTGCAGTACAATTTGTTGATTTTTCAGCAATTATGACATTCCCTTTGGCTAAGTGAAACAAGTCAATGGTGCCATCCTTCTGGTCATACTGCCTTCCTTGCCCCACTGGTGGTCCCATACACCTTCCTGCTCTTCCACGTCAGGTTGGAAAACTGTAGCATGATATGGTGTGCATGTTATCTTTGGAGTAAGGGCAAGGCACAGGGTCCTGCTTTCTTATCGCTGTGGATTTCAGGATCATTACGTAATTCCCAGCAAAAGCCAGCACCTGTATCACAAGGGCAGCAATAGAAGATCTTGTCCACTCTGTTGGTGACTCCACCAGCTGTAGGGCAGGCACTGTAGGCAACAGGATCCTGGCCTCCAGACCCCTTTTTTTCTGGCCCCAGGACAGTGTTTGCAGAAGCAATTACTAATGGCAGGAATCCTTGCATCTGACAGCCTAGTTTGGGGAACTCAGTGCTTAATGTTTCCTTTAGGGACTTAGGAGCTTGGAGAGCTTTGGGGAAATGTCTACACCTGCTCTGAAGAACATCCCTGGGGCCATGTTCAAGATTAGTCTCTCACATTTATGTACTTGCATGTTGGAGATCACTGAAAATTCACAGTCCAGGGCTTTGACCAGTGGCTTAGGAAAATACCAGATACTTCACCTGTGTACAAAGCAGCTGCAGAGATAGGACAAGGACTGCCTTCTGTAGCTACAGCTCCTCCAGATGCCTCTCTTTTAGTGCAGGATAAACATAATCTGACATTCAAAGCAATATGTGCCTTACAGTGGCATGGATGCCTACACTTACTACAAGAGATGCTGAGGTTTGGTTGGGCATCAGTGCTTCAAGAAGCTCAGGGGAAAGCACAGGGTCAGGGCACTCCCCCGATTAGTGTGATCCATGGGAAAAGCTCCTCCCTTATGGCACTCTGAATAAACGCCCCAGTATCTTGTTTTGGTTAATTCTTTTGCTGTACATTTAGTGGCCATGAAATATCTCTAAACACAAAAATTGTCCTGCATGGGTTGCAATATGTTCCATAATGTGCTGATGTATCTGGGGAAGCTGAATGAGAGCAACAAACAAGTGTCTTTCTGCCTTCTGTTAATCAATCTTAATGTATCATCAGACAGTAGAGAGGAGGAACAAGGTTAAAACCCCACAGGTAATTTGTTCTCATTAAAAGATCCATATTTGCAGACGAAACTATGAAATACGAGTTGCAAATATTTTACAGCTTCACTCAGAGCTGAGCTCAAAGCTGTTACCTCTGCCTGAGGGCAAAGCCTGAAGTTTCTAGTTTTTCAAACAGTGCCATCCAACAAAACCTGTCAAAAGTCATACGATCGATAAGCTATTGCAAGAAGGAGACTTTTAAAACTTTGCTCAGAACATGTTGGGCTTTACATGTCCCCATGGCTCTACAGACACTAATCCTCACCCTGCTTCTGCAAGATCCAGACACTTCGAAGTGTGGGATAGATGAGTGCACAGTGAGATGGATTAGGAACTGGCTGGATGGCAGGGCCCAGAGAGTGGTGATCAGTGGTGCAGAGTCTAGTTGGAGGCCTGTGGCTAGTGGGGTCCCCCAGGGGTCAGTCCTCAGTCCAGTCCTGTTCAATTTATTCATCAATGACCTGGATGAAGGCACAGATGCTCCCTCAGCAAGTTTGCTGATGACACGAAACTGGGAGGAGTAGCCGATACCCCAGAGGGCTGCGCTGCCATCCAGAGGGACCTGGACAGACTGGACAACTGGGCGGTGAAAAACCTCATGCAATTCAACAAGGCCAAGTGCAAGGTCCTGCACCTGGGGAGGAATAACCCCAGACACCAGTACAGGCTGGGGACCGACCTTGTGGAAAGCAGCTCTGCAGAGAAAGACCTGGGTGTCATGGTGGATGATAAGTTGACCATGAGGCAGCAGTGTGCCCTCGTGGCCCAGAAGGCCAATGGAATCCTGGGCTGCATTAAGAAGAGCGTCTCCAGCAGGTCGAGGGAGGTGATCCTGCCCCTCTACTCAGCCCTGGTGAGGCCACATCTGCAGTATTGTGTCCAGTTCTGGGCTCCCCAGTACAAGAGGGATGTGGAGCTGCTGGAGAGAGTCCAGCGCAGGCCTACGAGGATGATCAGGGGCCTGGAACATCTGCCCTATGAGGAGAGGCTGAGGGAGCTGGGCCTGTTCAGCCTGGAGAAGAGAAGGCTGAGAGGGGATCTAATCAGTGTATATAAATACCTCAAGGGAGGGAGTGCAGAGGACGGGGATGGTCTCTTTTCAATGGTGGCCACTGATAGGACTAGAGGAAATGGCCGGAAACTGAAACATGAAAAATTCCGTAGGAACTTAAGGAAAAATTTCTTAACAGTGAGGGTGACAGAGCACTGGAACAGGCTGCCCAGAGAGGTTGTAGAGTCTCCTTCTCTGGAGATCTTCAAAACCCGCTTGGATGCAGTCCTGTGCCACGTGCTCTAGGTGACCCTGTGTATGCAGGGGGGTTGGACTAGATGATCTCTAGAGGTCCCTTCCAACCCTAAGCATTCTATGATTCTATGATTCTATGATTCTGTCCTTCTTGCCTGGCATCCAGGATACTTGAAGGGAAGGTTATTTGCCAACACTGTGCAAATATGGGTATATCTGAAGCAGGATCAAACTTCAGGGCTCCTGATAGCTGGGCATGAACATTCACATCTTCCTAATCCCTCCCCAGCATCTCTCCACCCAACTCATGCTGCAAACCAAACAAGGAAGCAAGAAGGAGGCTTTCTAATTTTCAACATTTCCGCCCCAAAATGCTGGAAAGTTTCCTCTTCACATCCTGAGCTTTGCTGTAATATAGCCAACATGTATCCTCCTGTAAACTTTCAAACGCACCAATAGTGACAGTTTCCTACAGATGGAAAAGTCACTGCAGTTACAGCAAGTGGGATCCTGGCCAAGAAGAGTCATAAAAACAGAGGACGTTGATTTTTAAAAGTACAGTCAATGCAGTTATGTTAGTTCATTCCAACCCATCTAATCAGTCACCAGAGAGTGTTTAAAACAGCCTCGAGGCCATCCTCCAGCTTCTGTAGGCTGGTGTCAGAGGAAAGATAAATAGGCTGATGCCAACTAATGATCAAGTCCCTTCTCCTTGAAATTAGTCATGGCAGATTTTGCTGTGCTGGCTAGGCTCAGGGTTGCAGCAGCACTTTGAAAACTTTTAATTTCTGAGCCTTCTTTTATACTAATCTGAGGGGCTGATTATCTGCCCTCATTTGGAAGGGAAATTACTGAAACATTCAGAATGGGCTGTAGGCAGCATGAATGTTTTTATCCAAAGGGGAAGACAGAGATGCAGTGAGATCTGAACTGCCAGTACTAAGTACTAATGCAGTACTAATGCACTGATGTTTTCTCCTAAGTCGGCTTCCCTGGGAGTCCATCCACAAAGCCTAAGGGCCCCAAGTTGAAAGGACTTTTGGAGGAAAATGAACAAAATGTCTCTAAAATTAATTTTCTCTTAGAGAAGTTCCAGGTGAGAATCTACAAATCCAAATACCTTGAATCATTTGAAAATGTACAGGACCTCTTCTGCAGCCCTGGCTATATGTCACCCTGCTCATGCAAGCAGCCCCTTTCCTCTGAGGTCAGTGTTTTGCAAGGAGAGACTGCAGGACTGGCCTTGAATTCCCCAAGCACTCGGCTCTAAGAAATCGTTCTTTGTTTGTGTTTCATAATGACTGTACATCAGGGAGACAGTGAGCTTGTCTTTCACCCTGATTCCTAGCTCACAAAGCCAAGAAATACTAGCATAAAAAGATGCACATTCTGTTATCCTGGAATGAACTGATCATATCCGGTCAGACAGGGACAGAGCCCAGAATGCAATCTACGTGGGCTTTTTTTTTTTTTTTCCCATGACACTTTCCCAACCAGACCTTGAGTAAACATGAGGTCACCATCAATTTATAATGGCTACAATTTATGTCTCCCCCTAATCGCATTTGTATAGAAGTAGCAACATGTTTTCATTATTGTTCTACCCGCATCTTAACCACTCTTCCAACAAAACCCTACACCAGTTTTGATATCAAGCAGATTCTGAAAGGATGTGACCTGCCAAGGCAATGCTTCTTGTTTGACTGGACCACTGCCCTCTACAGTGTTGGGTTTGATAGACTTTAGACATAAATCTGCCCAGAAACCTTTTCTCTCACTGTGTAGGAAAAGAAGTTTGCTATCCTCTATTCCTTGATTTTAGCCTAGGCAATATCTTGGAGGACTGTTGGTGCTGCTCCTGTTTATACCAACTTCTAGGCAAACTCACAAGCACCTTCTTCACTATGGCAAAAAAGCACAAATCCTGCAAGAAACCAAGTTAGGTCTCTTGAGAGGTCCCCCTTAAGAGATCTCTCAAGCTAGATCTCTCTTCGGAGACAAGCTTTATTTTTAATTGCCTGGTTGATGCAGATGAGCACCTCAGCTCTACAAAGAAAGTTTCTCCCTGTTTTGTGAGATTTTGGTGTGATTGATTAGTTGATGTTTCTGCATGACAATGCAAAACCCTGATGCCTAAGCCCTCTGTCAGGGCCCTTCAGAGCTTGTTCTTCCACTCATATGAGCACAGCTAGTTAGGGGCAGTGGTTCATGCGCTGCCAATATTCACTTGGGAGCATCTGTCTGTGGGCTGAAGGTGGTCGTGTAGTGACTGGTAATCTCCTGCCATCCTATAAGAGGATAGAGTTGGAGTCAAATCAGGGCAATGTAAAATCAAGGGCCACTCGTGCAGATCGAAAGACCTTCAGACCTGTGGGAGCTTCTTGCCTGGCAGAGATCATGGTGTGCCTGAATTGCATCTGGAGTCACACAGGATGCGTGCCCAGGGACCATGGTCATCCCAGACCTACAGGAGAGGGCACCAGGATAGAGGACTGTGTTGCGCATGGCCTGGTGGCAATTGTCTAGAAGAAATGAGGGCAGTCTTGCATGTGGTTCAAAGAGAATTGCATAGATGGAATATATGGCTCAAAGTAATGAAGGAGCGAGTTTATTTCAACCACATAAATCTATTCAACTTGTGAACAACATTAGCTAGTTTTTGATCACTCCGTTTTTTGTTTCCAAGCTACTGTGGTGCTTGGGCAGAACTTCCAAGTTCATCATTCTCTGAAAAGTTCCTATATTTGTTTTCCTTAGACTTGAGACTTCATAAAAAAAATCTGCCATATCCTTCAGCTGCAAATGATTTAATCATTCTTGGCTTTGTGTGATCTGAATATTTTCTTGTTCTCTTGCTTTGCAGCTGTGACCTACTTAATTACAAGCAGGAAACAAATCCCAGAATCATTAGACATTCTGCCTGGTTTGAAGAAGGAAAAAAAATGTCTGGTGCTGTTAAATACTAGGATGTCCTTAATAACAGGAAGTCAAGTTTCAGATAGCAACGGTGAACATTTGAATTCTTTGTGCATCAAGATAAGCACAGCAGAGTTTATGGGTCTTATTCTTTATGGTATGTATGCATTGGGGGCAGGGGAAATGACAGCCGTTTCAAACAACGGCTGAAATGTGAGTGAGTCATAATTTTCTAAATCAAGAGCATAAATCCTCTTTAACTTTTGAACAGCTTTGGTCTGCTGTCTGTAGAGACAATGAAGTAACTGAATTGCTGCCTCAGTTCAGCAGCTTTCTATCCGTTTTCTCCTTTCTTCAGAATGAATTAACAACAAGCCAGAAATCTTAGAGATCATCAGGTTGGAAGGCAGAGCATGGGGGAGTTTCATTAACTCCACTCCGCCTCTGCATATGAAGTCTGAGCTACTATTTATATCTCCTGAGACTCAGCACACTGTCTGGATATTCTGGTGGGGATGTGGGTGTAATAGTAGCTGTAGAAAATAGCTAGAAAAAGGCAAAATTAGGACTACTGACTGATTGTCCCACGCAAACACTCAGTCCTCATGTCCCAGTTTATCTACGGCTGTGGTAGCAGAACAGAAATGTAAACCTCCCAAAGCATTGTCAGGCAATCAAAACTGATGTTTGTACAGGATTTTAAGCTGAGCAGCAGCAGAAGTGCAAGTTATCATCTTCTGTCAACTGTGCATGCATTATCACTTTGGATGGCACGGATCCAGAGCTGTCCTACAAGGCAAATGGATATTTTCCATTAGTATGAGCTACAGGGGTCCGTGCTTCAGGAGCAAACAGGGTTGAGGTCAACTGCTATGGTCCACTGAAAAGGTCTAACTGGTCCCAGATGGGGAGATGTTCTCAGTGTGAAGATCTGTTGCAGTAGTGTAATCCCCTGCATTGACTCTTGAGTTTCCTGACTGCAGATTAATTGTGCTGAGACAACTCAGATGGCCCCACGTGAGTCAATTCCACCAATAGGTGTTCGAGTCCATGAGTGTGCCGTGTTTTCTGGTGTTAACAGCTCACATCATGGCTAGCTCTGGGACCTCTGTACCTCAGAGTTTACAGAGCCATCAGCTTTCTCCATCGTGCCCTCTGTGTGCATTTAGCTCCTGGGTGTCTACAGCTCTACTCCCACAGGGAATACATAACCAGTCTAACCAGTATTCACCTCAGGGAAAATTTATTTTTCTCCAGTGATAACCATTTTGCAAATCAACACAGGATGTTTCAGCACAGAGGGCTACATTACCAACACGCGATACTGTCAAATATCTCAAGCATTGCTGCTTTGTGCTGTACATGTCTTGTGGAAATCAACCGGTTGACTTTTCTAGCAGGCTGAAAACATATTTATTTTTTAGTGCAAAACAGCTCCCCTGGGATTTCATAGCACCTGGCAAATGTCAGAGAATTAATCCACTGGGAAAATGAAAATATGTAACTTGTCTAATTTTACTCAGGAAACTGATGGCTTTTCTGGAATAGGACCAGATCCCTCCTCATTTCTACTCTGAAGGTCAAATTTAACCTACTTATATTACACCTTTCCTCTCTTTCTAGGGCAATAACATCGTAACCAACGTGACAAGTATTTTTAGTACCTTCATAAGGCACGTTAGATGCAATTAAATATATACACGTTAGCTTGGGCAGGAATAGGCTTTCCCATCTATAAGCATGCTCAAACATGAGAAATCTGGTCTATTGATTTTCTAGAATATATTCTCTTTGCCATCCTTCTTTTTAATAAAATGCCCAAATCTTGTCTGTGAACAGAGAGAACTTTGTATCAGTCACTGAATGCCGTTACTGTTAGCACTGTGTCTGAATCAGACAGACCAATTAAATATATTTGCAGGATAAGCTGCAAAAAAGTGTTCTTCTGGAACAGGCCTTTTGTTCTGTATGTGGGCTTGTGCTACATAGCAAGACTTTATACCACTGAATAACCCATCTTACCATATGGTGAAACTGCAGACCGGCTTTCCATGAGTCACCAGGTTTGTCCTCTCTTCAGTGTAGCTGCAGAGTGTGTGTGATCTGCTCCTGTAAACAGCCAGGTGTGCTGGATCCCCAGTGCCAGCCTGATGGACACAAACTCAATTTGTCTGAGGTTCATATTGATTCATCCCTGAACTCTGCCCAGGACTGTTTTAGAGACAAGCGAATTGCATGGAAGGAATATAGTTCAGCTCATGGATGATGTCCCCTGTTCATATGTAACTCCTAAACAGGCTGTGATTTTCTCCATTTTCTTTTGGCCCAAACTAATTCTCCCAAGCATTTCTGCAAATGGTACCAGGTCACAGCATGATCATAAACCTTGTGGCAGCCAGCACATGAAAAGGAGTGGTGTTTTGATTGGGCACACTGATCATTGGATATTACATTCCTCAGAGGGGTAGGAGTAAATCATAAGTTCAGGTTTCCAAAGTGAATAATGGTATTTAAGATCTCACCACTCACTTTCTGTGACTGTTCTGCAATGTTTACTTAATACCCTGTTCTGACCTACATCCTCTCCCTTAGACTCATTCACTGCAATGTTCAGAGAGAAAGAGGATTTAATAGCAAATCTCTGTACAATCTCTTTCACATTTCTGCATAGTAGAAGCAAATTTACTTTAGATGTTTGAATATTATGGGCAAGTACAAGCATAGCTTTATGGGATTCATCTACTTTTAAACCTCGTTAAATCACTAACATAGATTACTTTAGGAAATTAAATGTGTATGATTTGAGGATATGACATAATCTCCTATGTCAGTCATTAAATATCCCTGTAAAGTGAGGACACGTGCAGTCTTACACACAAGGAGCTGTTGTTCACCTAACGATAATACCCAGCACTACCAGAGCACTTTGCATTTTCAAAGAGCTTTAGAAATGTTATGATCTAGGTTGATGACTAGAATAGTAAATTTTCATTCAGCTATTACTGTAAAAAGCAGCAGCTCATTTAATTATGGAACATTTTAGGCCATAAGGACTCGTGACAACTTCTGGAGGAAATTATTCAGGATTTCTGACTTGTGATGTTCATCTTAAACTGTATCCAGCAAACTCTTCAGTTTCTTGTATTTTCTCTGCAGGAGAGCTGTAGAGCTGTCAAGGATGCCAGATCAAGGGATGAGAGAGTGGAATTTTTTTACATCTGTGTTTCTGGTAGTGGGTGATGGGTGGGAGCTAGAAGGTTTCTGATGCTATGCAAACTCTCACATCTGCAAGGTACAGAAGGTTTTTGAAGAAATGCTTCCAAGAATGGCAGCTCCAAAGGGGTGAGCAGTCCTAGCTCCAGTGTTTGTGCCTCCTCTACATGGATGTAAAGATCCAAGGAAGGTTATGAGCCAAGATCTTGTGCCCCAGGTAGAGCAAGGTCATTACCTCATATCAGTCCAAAAAGATTTTCAAGTCAATAGAGTTATTCTTGCTTTTCACTGCTGTAACAGGCATTGGGCTGTGTTTTTTAGCACTTATTTGATCAAAGCTCTCAGCACATCCAGTCTGAACATCCATACTCAATTTTCACTCTCTTTTAAAATTTGTGTGGGTTTCTTCTACCTGTACTGTATATATTGCATGTTTGAGCCCTAAAAGCCTAGAGACCTGCTTCTTCAATTCAAATACCATGCCCTGTTCCTTTTGAAGCCCTTCCCTCAAATCGCAAAGAGCAAAACCCTGCAAAGGCATGGAAAAATATGCTAGCTGTGTTCAGTCCTTGTCCCTAGTAAACTCCCACTGACATGTGTTGACTTGCAGAGAGAACTCCCCTGGATCCCCACAGCTCCTCCTTGGATGACAACAAAGCCTGCCCAGACCTTGAGGTCCAGGGCAGGGAAACAGAGAAACAGAGAAGCCCAAAGGGACCAACAGCAGGGAAGAGACCACCTCATGTGGTATGGGGACCAGGGAAAGCCAAGAGACTCAGGTTCTCGAGCCCACTGTCCATTTGGAAATCTTTGCATTCCGGTGCCGTTATTAGAGGAGCATCCTTCTGTAAGGCCCCAGTGAGGACTCTAGCTACCCATGGCCACATGGGTACCTAAAACGGAGTAGGAAGGATGGTGCCTCCTTCTCAATGTGTTTTGTCACTTGACAGTGGGTCATCCTTTTCTGTTCCTGTTGTGTGAGCGAAGGAATGATGTGCCATTAAGGCACAAGGCGGAAAATATGGCTACTTAAGCATCTTGGAAAACCGTTTCCAACACAGTAAAGCATGAAGCTGCAACATGAAAGGGAACTTTAGACATGAGGATCTAACAACATTAATCCTCTTAATATTATGGAGGAAGAAAGATCAAAAAGAGTAATGGATTTGAAACAAGTCTTAAAAGAATGCACTGGGCTGGAGCTGGGAGGCTGCTGAGGCCATATGCTTAGCAGAAACAGGATGTTTCTGGTACATCTACAGCAAGCTCAAAGGAAACTACCCTCCTCCCAGCACGTCTGTCTTTCAACACACCCAAGCACACCCACACTCTTTGGAAAGTTTTGGGCAAAGAATTATTCGAGAGCGCACTGGAGCATGATGCTGAATTCCTTCTTCCACGGCCAGAATATACAAGCTGCCTAAAGGGAAAACCCAGAGCTGTCGCTCTCAGCTCCCGTGTGTAGACAGCATGTGCCTACATCAGTGCATGGCATCCTCAGGTTTTGGAGGACAGTGGTGAGGAGAAGCTGGCTGCTGAGGTCAGGTTGGGAGGTCGACCCTCAGCCTTCAGGTCTTGTTGGCAGCCAGATGAAGTAACACAGCAGACCAAGGGATTTTTTTTTTCTCCTCTTTTCGTGGAAAGTAATGCGCTATTTTTATATCCTTGTAACAGCCTTTGGACTGTCAGTAAAACGTGGGAGGTTTTATAGTAAATGTTTTGCCTGACATTTTCTCTGAGACAGCAGGAAATAATCAGCACATAATTAGAGAAGTTGTGCTTAAAAAACCTACAAATATCTATAGATCTATGAGAGTGCAAATGACCATTCTCTTCATAATCAACCTTAGTGAAGGTGAAACTAAAATTGTTTTATAGAAATATAAGATGGTTTTACAGAAATCACTTGAAGTGTATACCAACAGAATAGCCAACTTGGCGAATCTCAGTAGTCTTTTTTTCTCTTCTCTCCCTTTCCCCATGGAAATTGCATATTCTGGCCTTTGTAAGAGCACATTCTATGATGTATCACTGGAAAGAAAATGTCATAACAAATTGGGACACTTGCAAGCAAAAGAGCATTTCAAAATACAGTGAAGAGTATGCTAGGCAGAACACTAATATGGAATGGAGAAATCCAGGGATAACAGCTACTGTGCCTCTTCTTACCTGGGATGTGGCTGTTCTCCCCTAGGTTATGTGTTTCACGTTGATGAAAGGCAAATCTGCCCTGTTTTTGGCCATGGATGTCTTCCTAGCCTGCAGAAGCCTTTCTCTTGCAAGCTTCAGCATAGCGAATATCCACCTGGTCTTGCTGAATCACCATTAAAACAGTTTCTCACCCTTCCAGGTGGGTTTCCCAGGACCAATTTCTCTCTGAGGGACAGGCAGGTCCGGAGCTGGTTGTCTATGCAGGAAACAGTCTGTCTTTGCCTGAGAAACAAGCATCGTTGCAATTCCCCTGGAAAATGGGTTGTGGGCCTGATAATCTCTATTCAGGCGGTTTTTACCCCCTCAGAAATAGTATATGTCTAATCAGCAGGAAAAACTCTGCAGGAAACTGAACAATCTGGTCTAATCATGGAGGTAAATCTGCAAGCTCAAATGCTCCATGGGCCTCCTATAGACTCAAGTGACTCCTGAGGAGGCCATTCCAGTCTATCAGCTAAATAAATATGTAGGGAAACTGTTTTCAGAAAGTCTGATTATGTAATCAGCAGAGTGAAACAGCTCCTTCACAACTGTTGAGTAATTACTGAGTCGGGACAGGGGGGCCAAAAGTCTCCTTTCAAACATACGGAAAGGCTAGATGCACATGTGGAGTAGCTAATTTTAAAACTGCAGCATATCCTCCTTTTCCTCTCTCTCCCCCTTCAAGAATACCAGAGTGGTTAGATCACATCCCAGAGCAGTCCCTTGCTATGGTTTCTTTCCCCCACTATTTTCTTTTATCAATCAGACACTTTTCTTTCTTTTCCTCTCTTCTGCTCTCAGGCTGAGATCTTATACAATAGTCTGTAGCCTGGGGCAAATGTTGTCTAGTCAAGTTTTATATATATATTTTTTTTTTTCTAAATGAGGCCTTAATAATGGAGATGTTCCTAGTCCCTTCTCTACATCGCTGATAGTGGAGGCAGAATTTTAGCTAATTTACAGGCAGACAAAAGAAAGATCACTAGCAGATAGATGAATGTAGAGAGACTAACAGGAAAAGCTACACGTGAAGCAAACAGAAAGACCGAAGCACAGAGAAAAGGGGGAAGGAGACTATGCTTCAGGGAATGAATAGCACCTAGTGAGTTCTGAGGAAATATTATTTTTATGATGCCACTCTAAAATGATGTTCTTAAGAAGCAATTAGGTGGAGAACATGAATTTTGCAGCTGCATTTTCCTGGCCCTCCTCCTGCCCAGTCGGTGAGCTGGTCAGCAGGATCGTGCTGATTATGTGCCCCTCCAGTCCTCTGAGATCCAACTACCTACAGATTGTGCCAGGGTGCTCAGTGAATTGCAGAAGATCAGCCAGCAGTGAAGCTCCCTGCTCCCTCCCCAGTGCAGAGAGCAAAATCAGAGAAGACACCAAGGCTTCCAGGAAATGGTGGCTCCTCATAAGGCCACTCTGGATTCTGAGTTTCTGGATTCCGAGATTCTGAGTCACTCATGACCAGGGTGATGGGGCCAAATTCTCCCTCAGCGAGTCTGCAGATGACAGAACAGGAAGAACTGGCTGACACAGCAGTGGCTGTGCTGTTGTTCAGGGAGACCTCAACAGGCTGGGGAAGTACGTGCAGAGGCACCTCACTGGAGAGAGGCCAGTGGAGGGCCGTGAAGATGATCATAGAATCACAGAATGCTTAAGGTTGGAAGGGACCTCTAGAGGTCATCTAGTCCAACCCCCCTGCACACGGGGGCTTGATGAAGGGCCTGAAGCATCTCTCATATGAGGAGAGCCTGAGGGAGCTGGGACTTTTCAGCGTGGGGTAGAGAAGACTGAGGGGGATCTTATCGATGTGTGTAAATAGCTGATGGGAGGATAGAAAGAAAATAAAGCCAGACTCTTCTCAGTGGTGCTCAGTGACAGGACAGGACACAAATTGAAACACAAGAAGTTACATCTGAACATTAAAAAAGTGCTTGTTTTACTGTGAGGGTGGTCAAACACTTGAATGAGTTGCCCGAAGAGCTGGGGGAGCCTGCATCTTTGCAAACATTCAAAACCCAGCTGGACAAGCTGCTTTAGAGGGGGGTGGGGAGGTGCATTGGTTCATCTCCAGAGTTACCTTCCAACTCCTACTATTCAGCTATTTGGTCCCCTCCTTTGATTTGGTTCTCAGTTCTGTTAGATGAGAAACCTGCGTCAGTGGTCTGAGGGCATCAGTGCTCACAAGTCCTTATGAGTTCAGCTAGACGTGCCCTTGTCTCATCTTCACCTCTAAAAACTCCCTCCTCAGAAGTGCCTCTATGCAGGCACTCACCAGCTGACTCCCATCTGCTCCTTGCCTGCCCACTGCCTTTTTTACGCACATTCCCCTGAAGGGAGAGTGAAATGGGTGCAAAATAGCACTGACAGGCAGCTGTTTCCAAAGTTGCTAGCTTGTGCTGTGGCTTTGGAAGAAACACTTCTGCTCTGTCCCTCAGTTTGTCCACTGATTATTAAACCTACTTTACCACACAGAACCTCACACCAGAAGCGACTATCTGCCTCTATAGAGGCACTTTGGCATCCGGCACAGATGGAAAGTACTGTACTGCATCCTTCTATGTTGATTGAAATGCATCCCATACTTATTAGCATAAGTTAAATAACATTTAAAATATGTCCCCACCAGATGAACCAGACTGATTTTAAGTGGGCATAATTTAATCTGTGCCACTCTCCAAGATACCAGCCCTTCAGTAAATAATGTGGCTTTGCAGACAGTTACATAATTCTCATATAAAGATGAAGTATTATTCCTAGTTCAAAATATATAAATGCTCCAAAAGAGACAGCTGGCTGGAAAGAAAAAGACCAGAGAGTAACTGTGCAATGGCTAGTCAATGTGCAAAACAAAAGGATGAAACGTTGCATGCGGCAAAGCTGCCTGCTCAGCTGTTATTTGGGAGTGTTTGAAAGAGTTAAGCCCAATACTGGAATGTCTTGGGAATGTTGGCAGAGGGAGAGAGGGAGAGCGAGCAGCTCTTTTCCTCCCTCTGGATGGAGTCCCAGGACTTAGCTTTCAAAGTGATGACTTTGGATCCGGAGCTTGTTTCTCGGTTCCGCAGCGGAGTGACGAGCAGGGATGCAGTGGAACCAAGGAGCCCTGCGTGAGGGATGTGCAACTGCCTTCCTAAGCCAGGACAGACTTTTTTACCTTTTCCCTGCTCATTCTGCATGCAACAGAATCCACACTGAGAAGATATATGCGTGGAGAAACCACATCCTGAAGGGTGTGTGCGGAGGGAGAAAGACATATCCCCAAACAGTTTGCTTTGGCTGCTGTTTTTTGTTGTTGGGTGTTTTTTTTTTTTTGAGGCTTTTGTTTTTCTTTTTTCCTTTCTCCTCCTTTGATGGAAAGTGCGGCGGCTTTTTAACCTAGCAGTTCATAAGGCGCCTGGGGATTAGCGGATCGCCGCCGAGCAGGAGCCGGGTGTTTCCCACAGGGAGCTGGCATGGCTGCAGTGCTCTTTGGCTTTGAGGATCTGCTCTACAGCTGGGACAGCTTGGTGTGGAACTTGACCTCGCGGGCCTTGAGGACCTGCCGCGTTGGAAATCTGAGGGTCCTGCAGCTCATGCTGAAGCCATGGTGCATTTCCAGAGCCGTCTATCAGGTAGGGTTTCCAAACACCAGGCCAGAGCTGCCAAGCTCAGGTCCTTGTAATCAAGGTCCAATCCCATTCCTACCAGAGATAGTGGGAGCTGAGGATGCCCCATGCATGGGAGGTGCCAGGCAGGAGATAGCCCAAATGTGAGGGTGGCCATGGGGTTTCCCAAGGCTGGACGCAGGTCCAAATTCTCCTTACTACAGACCTGGGGAGGAATAAGTGAATGTGAATTAAGGACCACTCGGCTGCTCGTTCTCATAGGAGCAGCCAGCATTAGCTGTGCTGTGTCCTTGCGCAGTCCCTGCGCTTGCACAATAGTAACTTGGAGCTTACCCGGAGGAAAGGACACGGAACCTGCCTGTGGAAAACAGGCAAATGCATTCCGTTTTAAACTGCAGTAGCACTAATAAACTCTAGTACATTTATGCAATGCCTTCTGACTGTTGAGCTTTGTAGCATCTGAGATACCTGATTACTTGAAACATTTATTTTATTTCATTGTATTTGGTATACAGTCTAGGTATATAAAGTGCCTTCCCCCCTTCCCTTCTCTGCTGTTCTGAACAGGGTGACATGGAGACTTAATGCTTGGTCTGCTGACTTCTCTGTAGAGTTATGGTAACTGTTTGAAGCTTGAGGTATTTCTTGAACTGCTCTAATAAACTACGTATCTTTCTGAGACTTACTAAACTGGGTTAAATAATGTAAGCTAAAGGTACTAGAACTGGATATCAGTTTTGATTTCAACTCTTATTCCAGCCCGTAGGTGAGTTCAGGTTGAAATGATTCTGTAAACTAACTAGTATCCAGCTCATTTGCTTTTTAAATCAGGTTAGACAACTGAGGATAAACGCTTGCTCTGCTGCAGAGACAAACCCGTGGTTATGAGATTTATCAGCTTCACAGGTGTGGCTAATGTTGGACATTGGATTGAGCGATCAGCATTTGTATTTGGAAAAAGCATTTTCAGCTGCGCCCATTTGCTCGGCATTTTCCTTTTCCTGTGTTTTGGGAGTCTCTGTGTGTAAAGCCGAATTTTACAGAACAGGCAAGATTAAAAGTTTGCAGAAATTGTGCGTGCTGGTTTGAGGGAGACATGGCTTTGAAAAAGCCTCAAGCTGAGCTCTGATTTCTGCAGATTTCAGGAATAGATTTTATGACTTTCTTCAGAGTTTAGCAAGCATGGGCAGCATGTTTATTTTAAGTATTTGTTTGTCCTAGAAGATGCCTGCAGCCCATAACTCAAATCCACTACCCAGAAGGATCTCTAGTCCCTTAAACTCTCTTGTGGCCTGAGACACAGCTTTGAAAGCCGTGTGGGAGCAATTACAACAAGGATGCATAAGGAGATGGTCATGGTCCCATGCCCACCCGCCTGCCTTTTGGTGGGTGGTTGTGCCAGCGGCAGCAAGTCAGGCCAAAGCAGCTCCCCTCCCTCAACCCATCTTCTTTTAGGAGCTTATTTAGGGATCCTGAATCTGAGAACTATTAACCCACATGGGCCTGGGACGAGAGAAGGAGAAGAGATTTCATACCCACTGGTCCGTGTGGAGTCCCCTTTAACCCTCCAGTATTTGCCTGTGTAAGACCATGCACTTAGAGACATGGTTTAGCAGGAATGGTGGCGATGGGTTTACAGTTGGATTTGGTGATCATGAAGGTCTTTTCCAACCATAATGATTCTAGAATTCTAGGATTTGTCCTCCAAAACTAAGGAGAAAGGTTAGACACATATACTTTCAGTATAACCTATCTCCAACTAAACACTGTTTGTGTGGAGATGCTACTGCCCACGGAAGCATGATCTCTCCCAGAGGAACTGATTTGGTCCCAGATCTCCCCTAATGTGAGCACGGAACTCATGGGCCAGTGCACCATACACCACGCACACATATTCCCATCCCATGGCATTATACCCAATTGATTATCCTCTTTCCCTGGAGCTGGCAGGGAAACAGGATGGGCGGAGATGCCTCCCCATTCCCAGACTAGGATGCTTTCCACTTTCCAGAAGATTTCCACTTCC
This sequence comes from Tinamus guttatus, assembly GCF_059628265.1. Lineage (NCBI taxonomy): Eukaryota > Metazoa > Chordata > Aves > Tinamiformes > Tinamidae > Tinamus > Tinamus guttatus. The sequence goes on from NW_028288682.1 coordinate 690,449, forward strand.
CAGAAGAGAGTGGCCCTTCCCAGGGATAGCCAAAGACGCACGCGGCTGCACTGCTGATGGCACCACGTGGATTGTGGGCACAGAACCAGGGATCTCATATCGCTGCTTTCCTTCACCAGCTGTGTGGTAAATTGTATTATTCGTGGCCAACATGAGCTGATAGCTAACTCTGCACTTAAGTATATTAATCCTCACAATATTTCCACCAGTAGCCTGACATCCTCCACTTTAGATGCTGACAGGGTGTTTCAGTGGGTTATTGCCTGGACAGAGCACCTGATGGTTTAATCTTCCTGCCCTGAGACAGGGACTTCTTCAGTTGCTTCTTGTTTAGATGAGCAAATAGTCTCCCGTTTTGCTGCCTGCAATATATTAACCCCTGTTGCTATTTCATCTTGAAAGCAGAGCGTAGATCCGCCTGCAGGACCTCTGCCTGATACAAGAACTAAAACAGCCTTAAAAAGAAACATTAGTGAGCTCAGTAAGATTAAATCTGTCTCATATTCCAGAAAAATACATATTCTTTTCCTTTATGTTTTCTTTTTTTTTCAAGCTAATCACTTCTGAGTGTGTCTGTGCTTCTGCGAAGCCTTTGCTGGTTTGCCCCTCCTGAAGCTGACTTGGGGGTGTCACAGCAGGGAAAAATATTTTTCTCATAATTTCCATTGCATTTTAGAGAGCAGGTGGGAGCAGATGACAGGGAAAATGTTTGTATGACTTTCTGTGGACTTGATTGTCGAGACAAGCTGCCGGTTTGCAGTATTGGGATGGGTTGAGCAGGTGCCCTGGTGGGTCTCAGCCCTGCTTGTCTCACCTCTGCAAGATGGACCTGGTGGCACTGCAGCCCAGATGTGCTGCCGTGGCTTCCAACAGTTTCCTCACCGTATTTTTGTCCTGATGGAAATCTGTAGGCTCTGCATCACAGACTGTCCGTGTGCAGCCTGTAACTCCTATGCACTTGACACCTTAGGTTTACCTCCTGGTCTCTGTTGTATGAATCTACACAGGTGTCCATCAGAGCATTTCCCTCCTGAATGAACATCACAAACTCAAATACTTGGATTAATGCCCTTAAGCTTCACCCTGACAAAATTTCCACATCCAAAAGAGAGGAGAAAACCCAGAGTTATGGCAGCCACAGCCCATCTGTGCTTGGAGAGACCAATGTGCGGTGCATGTGCTGGTGCCTCCACCACCATTAACCTTCCCTTGCCTTAATGTGATCCATCCAGACCACGGCAGAGAGCTTGCACAGGTATCAGACATAGCCAGGGCAGAGGGAAGCATGTGCAGTTGCTCACAGAGATAGGAATATGAACTCAGAAGCTTGTCCCACTAAAATCCATACTGGTCTCAGAAGAAATGAGGAATCCTTTTTGGGGGGATATCCCCAAGAAGCTAGAAAAGGATAAAGTTAGCATGTAACTAGAAAATACTAAAAGACTCCAAAACTCTTTCCATCCCTGCCAATCACTGCCTGTGTACGGTGGTTCCTCTGCTCATCCAGCAGCACGCTGTGGACTGCCAGGGATCATTTTGGTAGCATCCCATTTCCCTCTGGGGTATTTCCATGTGTTCCCTCCTCAGCCTTGCAGGACATGAGCCCTCAGGCTTTCCATCAAGATATGGAGATGGAAGGAACCAGCTGGGGACCCAGAGGAGCAGCAAGACAGATCTGGGCAGTGTAAGTGCAAGGCAGCTGTGAATCATTGCAGAACAGTTTTTATAGACATCACGGGAGGGATTTGAAAAATTCCCTCCATCATATAATACGGCTGAGTTAAATGTGTTGGACTGGCATTTTTACAGCTTTCTTTATGGAGCCAGCATCAGCAAACACGGGAGGTGTGTGGCCTCCATCCCCACGTGCTCTCTCTGTCCCCGTGGTTTGACACCCACCTTGTCAGATCTGGGCAACATCCCAAAGCACTGGCCCTCTGTGGGGACACCAGTGGCACATTCAGAGCATTAGCACCCACCAGTGACCCCTCTGAGAACCAGCAGGATGGATCAGAGCCCTTTTGTGCTTCCTGGGGACAACACATTTTCTGCTTCTCAAAGACCCTACCAACAGCGGATGCAAACTTTATTGGACAGGATTATGCTAACATACAGAAAAGGGAGAGAAATGCCTCATCTTCATGGCGCACCTGGGAAATATAAAAAATATTCTCTTTTCTCTTTTATTACTTTCCAAATGCTTGACATTTGTGGAGGGTTTTATGGCAGCACTGGTGCAATTCCTTCACAGATGGAAACAGTGTGCAAGACTGTGATGGCTGCACGCACGTTGCTGAAGAGCAATTGGGTTCTCCTTTGCCCTGCCAGACAGGACTGGAGCTCTAGGGGTTTTGCATGGACTGTTCTACCCAGTGTTCTGGGTCAGCACTAGAGCCCAGCAGGACAAGAGGAAACCATGATTTGATTTTTTGGTTGGTTAGGAAAGTAACCTTTGGGCCATAAGCCTTGGAAGTGTTTCCAGGTGAAATGTTGATAATGAGGTACATGGTGGCCCTCAAAGAATTTTGGCAGTGATTTCCAAGACAAAACCATTTGAGAGTTTGAGATCCACCTACTCTTGGGCTGATAGCATTCTAGGTTCAATACCTCCATGAATTGATAGGTGGGAATAAAAACTTCCCCCCTTAACTCCCCAACCTAACTCCAGCATGCACTATATCACGTTCTAGTTCTTACGGAAAAGGAGGAATTAAAGAGGGCTGGGTTGTAATGACAAAGATAGGATCTCACACAATGTGCATCCATGCCTGCATATTAATACAAACAGTGCTGCCCTCATTTTAAGCAACTCGGGAAAATTTCTGGTATTCCTTCCCTAGACTGCTATTTCTACCACACAAACCCTGAAAAATATCTGTACGTTTGCTATTTCCCTTCTGCAGTCCCATCTACTCTCTATACAGAAAAAAAGCTCAGACTGCACAGAAGGCACGATCCAGATTTACTGCCAATGCAATGGGGAATGCCTTCCGTGCAATGACCATTACTTTTGGCAAGGGACGCTTTGGTTTCTTAGCACTTGGAAAATCAATTCCATGTTATAGCAGGAGCAATGCATTAGCAGAAATTGATGGAATAGCAACTTTGGGCAACTATTGGATGTTGCCATCATGATTTCATGTTGTCTATCTGAGATTTCAAAGGAGAACTGAGATTCGTCAGATACGTGGAGTCTTGGGCTGTGCTCTGACCTATATAGGTTGAAACATTCAAAAATTCTTATTTCTTTTTCGGTGGATGTGACTGTGATTGGATTTAACTTTCAGGGATGCTGAATAGCTCCATTCCTTATCGTCTTTAAGCAGTATCCTGTGGTACTCGGGATACTCAGGATATCTGAGGACATGAGACCTTTGGTACCCTATCAGCACCCACTGATTGGACTTCTCCTTCTGAGAAGTTAATGCACTTGTCTGCAGTACTTGGACAAAACAACTTATCCCTTGCAAGTCTACTCTGTTTTCATTGTGCTAGTATTTGTTATTTGCTATATTTTAATTGTGATGAAGGCTTGCTATACTTTAATTGTGTTTCATGATCCATCATGTGGCTTTGTGACTGTATGACTGAAATCCATTTGAAAAAGGAGATTAGCAAACAATAAAGTTCTAACTGGAGCTTTCAGACAGACTGTTGTGAGGGATGTCACAGAGCTGTCGGGTGTATTTTGACCAATGCCCAGAAGATGTCTGACTTATATGGCCAGCTAAAAAAAGGGCCTTGTGAATTGACACAGCGCATGCATTTGCAGAAACACTCACATTTCAGGAATTGCTGGAGGAGGGCTGGTTCATTCTTGGTCAGGCAGTAAGTTCTGCCTTTTAACGTGCTGAAGATATTCCATTATTTATTTAATCTCCAAGTCCATCAACAAATATTTTAGTTTCTCAGCAATGTCTGTGCCGTGTCAAAGAACATTAGGCAAAGCAGCCCCTATATCTTCAGTAAAAATGTGTTTATGTGACTGCCTGTTTAAAACCCTACCAATTGCTCTTACCAAGTCTGAGGCAGACTGCTGGACGCAGAGCAGTCTCTGGAGGAGCTGTAATACCAAACCTCACAGACATTTAATTGCTCGCATGCTGTACACAGTAGTGGGGTGTACTTTTTACGCAGTGCTTTCTATCCACAAAGTGCTTTGCAAAGGAGGTTAAGTAATATCATCTTTATTTTACTGCTGCAAAAACTGAGGCAGAGCAAGCCAAAATGACTTGCTTCAGGCTGTAGACATAAGCTCAAAATTGCCTACAATACCTCATTGTTCCCCATATATCCAGTTATATGTGACTGGATTAAGTAGAGAACAGAGCTCTAGCACTCTGGGGCTGGGTGTTGAAATGATGAAGAGAGTGAGACTGCTTTGGTCATGCTTCTGCCACCTTCCTCCTCACTGCCACATGCACAGGGACAGACTGAGCTGAGATGCCATGCAAACCTCCAAAACCCACTCTCCTCATGCCCTGTGTTTGACTACCTCACTCTCCTCATTTTCCAGACCACCCTGCAATTGCATTTCCCTCGGGGAAAACACAGTGCCCACTCCTGGAGATTGGCTCCTGGTTGGTTTTCCTCATTAGAGTTATGGAACTGGTCTGAAGAGCTTTGAGGCTGTTCCTTGTGCAAGTTGCTTGCTCTGAGGATTTCTGTGCTGCTGGGTATCATGCCCATAAAAGCATTGGCTCTGGGTGAATGCTAAAAGCTCAAATGAGCTCGAATGAAAGCCAATGAGGTCCTGGTTTGGAAAGCACAAAATGGAGAGGTAGGATGAAGCCCCTCTGTTCACTGGAATATATAGCTAGCCCTGAGGAGAGCCACATATAAGTCCTTTTGCTTCAGTATCTCTCTCAAGTCACAGCAGAATGGTGCTTACTTTTTAACTTTCTTTAAACTGTGGCCAGCACTGGGAATATATTGTGTTTCAGCCCTCATGTTTCAACACTTCTGCCCTTTTTCCAGAAACTAGTATCCCACCCACCTTGTGACTACCAGGAAAACAATTTTCCCTCTCGTGAAGAGAAATTTGGAGAAATCCGTACTCGTTTCAGCATCATTTCTCATGCTGGTTTTCTTGAAGGCACTGTGTTATGTCTAAGCATAATTAGGAATTTTGGATCAAAAGCAGCATTTTGCAAGCATTTTGCTGCCATGAAAAGCTGTACAATCAGTGCTGGTCAGAAGAGAAGAAGGAAAGGGCTGATATGTTAAATGTACCATTTTAGATTGGTGAAACTTGCAGCTTTTGATTTATAGCTTCATCATCAAGTAGATTAATGTGGAATTCAACACAAGGAGCTCCTTGCTTTCGTTTTAGGCTTGACATACTAGAACTTCACATTAATCTAGTCAGGTAGTGAATGATGAAGTCTGAAGAAACAGGGGATTAGGTGTGAGAGAGTGCTGGGTGGCCAAGCAAAAAGAACCAGCAAAATTCACGGCTAGCTAGCCAAAATAGACAGCAGGGGACCTTATTTCGTGTTGGATTGTATCTGAGGCTACCAGGAGTGACTGCTTTGAAGTCAGCAAGCCCAGGTCCTTCCTCCTCTGGTTCCAGGCATTTTTGTGAGGTTGTTTATTTTGTCTCAAAAACACAAAAAGCAGCTGATTTTTTTTTAAGCCCTGCTGGGAGAGGGAACAGGTAGGAAGGAAGCCAAAAGCACTCAAAATGAAAAATAAAGTGTCAGTGTGAGACAGGATTCTACAGTGCAATGGAGTCTCACGGGTAGGACACACATTTTCTGTGTTTTTTATTACTGGTATGTGACACGGTCATCTTGGAAGGAAAGCGAGTTCCCTCCCAAGAGAAGGGATGCACAGACATGTTAGACGAAGGGTTTTCGTGCTTCAGTGTCATTATTTACCTTTGCCTGGGTCTGGTGGCAGCAGGATTTGGTGCCATCCATAGCTCAGAGTTCCCAGAGCTCTTTGCCCAGGGCTGCTCTGTCCTCAGGGAGTTAAAATGCTTCAGAGATGATGAAGTTGAGGAGGGATCAGGCTCCCTGTCCCATGCGGTAGCGTAATTGGGTCAGGCCCTTCTGAGCTTGCAGCCTGCCTAATTCTCAGTTTTTAGGTGGAGGCAACTGTGATTTTTCCCTGGCACTCTTTGCAGCTGCAGAGCTGCCCTTGAGGCTTCTCAAACTTTATTGCCACATATTTAAGCATTTATGAGACTTGAACTGCTTCCCTTGAACTGCTTAAAAGAAAACAAAAACCAAGACTAATCACAAAAAAAAAAAAAAAAAAAAGCCTTCATCCAAAAGTTCTGGAGTTCCAGAAAGGGCTAATTAGCCTCACATGTTTCTGAAAGCCGCTCAGGAGCTCTTGGCTCTCAGAGCTCCTCACCCCATCTTCATTACAGACAGAAGAAAAGAGGGTTGGACAGGCAGGGGAGGGGAGACAAAATGCAAATGTTAAAAATTCACCTTTGCCAGAAAACACATCCATGCAGGCAAATAAATAAATAAATAAATAAACAAACTCTTTATAAACAGTCTGTGAAGGGACCGCAAGCTTTTTCTACTCATGGCAGCTACGGTGAAAGCATAAGAGGTGTTCAATAATTTCCCTTCCTCAGGTATTTTTACAACACACTGTAAAATTTCTCTCAGCATTTGATATTGTTCTCCCTTGCCTTTCTGGAGCTGGCAACGGCTAGGCTTGTTTGGCAGGTCCTCACCACCACCAGCCCCACCATCTGCGCCTTTATTATCCTTGGAGAAAAGGTCAAAATGTTACTGCTGCAAAATAGCCATCTAGAAACGGGTGTTAATTGCCCGTTGGGCATGCCAAGTCAGCCACTTCAGGGTTGATCTCCATCCCATGCCAGGTTGGACAACAGGGGAATAACAGCCTAGTCCAGGTAAAGCCATAAGGCTACTCTGAGCATCCTGTGGGCATTTGATTCAAGGTGAAATGTGTTGGTACGCAGCCAACCTACACCTATTCAATAGTACAGGTAGGTACACCTATGCAATATCTTGAACCCATATTGTCCTACCTATTCCTCTTTAACTGAACATTTAGGGACAGGGGAGGAAATCAAGAGGCCAAGCCTCTTGACTGAGCTCTTTTTCTCTCCATCTTTGGCATTGTGTTGTTTCTGTGTAGATTTTCCATCCTGCTTCTGTGTAGGAAACATTCAATCTCCAGGACTAGTCTGTTCTTCAGAGAGGAGTCTGGCTGCCCAGGTTATGGATAGAGGAGGAGCCCTTCATGCTGTGATTTCTAGTTCACTAATAAATGGGTTAAGATTGCCAACACAGCTTATGTAGGGCACTGGCCAAGAAGCTGACAAAAACAATGCTGAATTGTTTCTGGCCAGGGATAGTTTTGACTGCCACAAAGCTGGGCTGTCTCAAAGTCCATCACCAAAACTTGAGCGTTCCAGCCCCCATCTTCGCTCTGGCTGAAAGTGAAAAAACTCTTCTCTCAACAAGGACCACAAGCTGTTCCTAACAAAGATGATCCACAGCAGTTCACCCTGCTCATAATAGATATCTGCCTCTCAGCAAGGGAAGTACTATTTGATCCTAAGGGTTTGCAGGAGCCAGGTATGAATTGCCCTTCTTTGGGTTTAGCTAGATTCTGCTCTGTATCTTGAAATGTGAGATGGGATATACCTCACCTTAGTTATGAAAAAAATAGGCATTTCATCTAAGCTATGCATGCTGGTTCCTTCCGAGATGGGTGCCTTGGGTAGATGATACAAATTACCTTCTGAATACACATACCCTTTTGTGGTGAAATTAGAAAGAGCTGAGACCACTAAATCGATCTAAATCTTAAAGTACTAAACACCTACAATCCTGTGAGGTAGATCCGAGTCATGCTGTTCTGATTAAACAATGTCGTTCAAGGCCTGGATCTTAAAGCGGAAAATGCTGGAAGCCCTCAGGAAGCTGGACAGCCATCAAGTTAGATGAGATCAGGTGCCCAGCAACCAGACTTTGCAGAAGGAGACATTCACCTTTTGCTGTTCAAGCTGATATAACTTGCTCTGTAGCAGGCCAGGCCATCAAGAACCTGTTTTTGGTAAAGAGCTTTGCCCTCCCCAGAGACACATCCATGCACAGTTCAGTCCTCTGAAAACAGCTGAAAACACTGGAGAGTTTTGCAAGAATCATTTTTGTCTGATTTGAACCCTTCACTGTTCTAGCTCCCAGAAAAGAAAAATCTACGCTAATATCACAGAATCATACAATCATGGAATCATTAAGGTTGGAAGGGACCTCTAGAGGTCATCTAGTCCAAACCCCCTGCACACGCAGGGTCACCTAGAGCATGTGGCACAGGACTGCGTCCAAGCGGGTTTGGAAGATCTCCAGAGAAGGAGACTCCACAACCTCTCTGGGCAGCCTGTTCCAGGGCTCTGGCACCCTCACAGGAAAGAAGTTCTTCCTCACATGGAGGTGGAACTTCCTGTGTTTCAACTTGCACCCGTTACCCCTCATCCTGTCACTGGCCACCACAGAGAAGAGCCTGGCCCCATCCACCCTACAATCACCCCTCAGATACTTGTACATGTTGATCAAATCTCCTCTCAGCCTTCTTTCCTCCAGACTAAACAGGCCCAGCTCACTTAGTCTTTCCTCATATGACAAATGCTCCAGTCCCTTAATCATCTTTGTCGCTCTCCGCTGGACCGTCTCCAGAAGCTCCACATCCCTCTTGTCCTGGGGAGCCCAGAACTGCCCCCAACACTCCAGGTGCTGCCTCAGCAGAGCTGAGCAGAGGGGCAAGATCCCTTCCCTCGACCTGCTGGCAACGCTCCTCCTGCTGCAGCCAGGATCCCGTTGGCCTTCTTGGCCACAAGGGCACATTGCTGCCTCCTGGGTAACCTGTTGTCAATCAGGACTTCCAAATCCCTCTCCACAGAGCTGCTCTCCAACAGGTCAACCCTGTAATCTGTACTGATGTCTGTGGTGATTCCTGCCCAGGTGCAGGACTCTGCACTTAGAATCATAGCATCATAGAATCATTAAGGTTGGAAGGGACCTCTAGAGGTCATCTAGTCCAACCCCTCTGCACACGCAGGGTCATCTAGAGCATGTGGCACAGGACTGCGTCCAAGCGGGTCTGAAGATCTCCAGAGAAGGAGATTCCACAACCTCTCTCCACAACCTGTTCCAGTGCTCCGTCACTTGTCTTTGTTGAACCTCATGAGGTTCCTCTCTGCCCAACTCCCCATCCTGTCTAGGTCCCTCTGATTGGCAGCACAGCCCTCGGGAGTGTCGGCCGCTCCACCCAGTTTGGTGTCATCTGCAAACTTGCTCAGGGTGCACTCTGTCCCCTCGTCCAAGTCATTGATGAACAAGTTGAGCAGTATCAATCAATCAGGCCCAATACTGATCCCTGGGGGACAGCACTGGCCACAGGCCTCTGTGGGCTAAGGATAGCCCCAGAACAGGTCCATTCCCATTAGACTGTCATGTTTTTCTTCTGTTGCATAAAAGAAATGTCTTTTTTTTCCCTCTTTCTTTGCAAAATGTCTGTGTTGCTCTTCCAGAGGTTCTGCACAGTGGATGCCATTTGGATGTTCTCCGGGAACAAAGGTGCAGCTCACCAGTGCTCTTAATGAGATCCTTCCCTAATTGTGTTTGTGGCTGCATCTGAGAGGCAGCAGCGATTCATCTGCGCTCTTGCAGAAACTTCATTTGCCTCCAAACATCAGCAGCCAAACGTTAAGAGAAAAATAGTTGCTCTTGGGCATAGGAGCTTTAAGGAAAAACAAGCCCAAATTATGCACTTGAAAGATGACTCTAAAGATAGAGAGCAAAAAAACAATATAACAAAAGCTCTTAATGTGGTAGCAGCAACAGAAGGTCCTGCCTCCTTTTTCCTCTGCCTCCCTAGCTGGGTCGAGGGTGATATTAAACCTTTGTCCCTCGACACATCCAGGTGGCTATGGCAATGTTTGCACACTTATTACTTCTGCGGTTTAAATGTTCAGAGCCATTTCTGGTGCCCATTCTTATTTTGACTCATCTTTCACTTCTTTATTTTAAATGTGCTGTGCACTGCGCATGTCCACATGAGCTCACAGTGGAGAAGGGTTGTCCTTTTCCTAAATTGGAAGCTTATGAGGCCAAGCTGGAGGGAAGATGTCAAGGGATTTCAAACCCTGCCTCTTTTCCTTCCCTTCCTTTTAGTTTGGGAGGTATTTTTTTAACCGTGTGAGTCCACTGAGGACTCAAAAGGAGCTGACAATGCAGTTTCGTGCTGGTCTTTTCCATCACTTCTCGAGAAGAGCCCCACATGACAGCCAGCTAAGTTTCAAATAAAGTTATCCAAGGTCAAATTCCTGCACGTTGTGAACTTCCATCTGGCACCCCAGTGTGGGATTCGCGTCCAGCCAGCACCTGGCAAAAGTCACAAGATCTCTGCAAAGTTGCATAACTCGCAAAGGCTCTCGCATGCCGTTCATCGCTCCCTGCCTCCCTGGCCACCGCTCCGCTGGGGCCAGTGGCCATCAAGACACAGGGGCCACGGGTGCTGGTGGCTCTCACCATGCTCTGGGCCTGCAGGGATGCGGAGACGATAGCAATTGCAAATCCATCCTGCTCCACATGCACGGGGCCCAAACTCAAACCCTGCGTGCCTAGAAGCTTAACACGTTTACACGGCCACTTCCACGCTCTCATGGTGCAGACTGGGAAATCTGTGTTACAGTGATTTGCTGCACTCGGATTGACCTCCTGTTTTTCTTTTTTTTTTTCCTTAATTTTAATAGTCTTAAAGTCCCTCAGCCACAGGAGCCTAGGGAGTCAGATGGATCCTCATCCATGGAGTAAAAGCTAGGACAACCACTTCAAATGTCACCAGGGTTAGTGGCAGAGCTCCATTTTGCAAAATCATCAGTGATTTTGCAAAACCAGACCGTAAAGTAGGAATGATTTGGCCCAGATAAATTATAGCAGAACAACCATGAGGATGATGGGGAGGCAGGAAAGGACAGGGAATACACAGCAAAGGAGTTGAGTAATTTCTGATTAAAGTGAGAACAGGGTCAGCGTTCACATTGGAAAAGAGAAATTCTGGGAAGCTGGCTACATTGCATATTCTCAGGCGGCCATCAGCTCAAATGTCCCTCAGTTGCCACTATTATATCACATCATAAACATTCCTTCGATTTCTCAATCACAACCTCCTACAAAGGGATTCTTTCATTCAAGCCATTTTGCAGAAATCTTTTCTCTTTGGATCTTAGCCCTCTCAGAATGAGGGATCTGGAAGCATTTTGTTGTTGTTGTTGTTGTTTTTCCTGCCTTTTTTTAACTCCAGATGTGCTTTGCAGTCAGTATGTTTAATTTTAAAAGTGTGTCACATTTTCAGTATCTTTCCCGTTTGTCCCAAAACGATCAGCTCTTAACAACCGCTCTTCCTCTTATGGTAAAAACTAAAAAAGAAATAGGCAGGAAGCCCTAACTGTCAGAAAAGAGCTGAGTCCAGCTAACCCAGACACAGGGTCCCTGACATGCTGCTGCCTTAATCATTTGGCATAGCTGACAGACTTTATTTGTAATGTAAACTCTCCATGTCACTCCCTAACGCCTGGCTCCAATTTTAGAAACTTTAGCTTTTTTTCTGGGGGTGGCATTTTCCCACCATTTACTTGAGAGCTGAAATTTTTCCTTGCAGAAAAGACGCTTGTGTGTCAAAGGCCAATGACTTGAAAAATATCAGTAGTTTACTGGCCTAAATATAGTGCCGGGCTAAAATCTGGAATTCCTGCGATGGAGCCAGTGAAAACAGACATCATCTATGGGACGGAGGAGAGGGTTGCAGCCTGGGGCCTTTTCCAGAAGGGCTGAGGAGCCCTTTGTGCCATGACCCTCCCAACCAAAGCTGTTCCGGTTAAGGGCTTGCTTGTCCTCAGGTGTCTGATCATGTCACTAAAGATCTCATGGCTTGTCCCCAGTCAGCTGTGAGCACAAGAGGAGATGCAAGGAGGGATGATGAATGGTTTAAAGATATTTTCAGGAGAAACTGTGTCTTTAGAGCAATGGTTGGGCTGTGCCCGTAGTGTCTGTCTCTGATCCCTCCAAGGCAGTGATGTTTAGCAGGCTTCCTGCATGCACTGCTGCCCAGCTGGAAATAGTCACTAATCAGCTGCATTTTAGTATTAAGGGCCCAAATCAGTGATAAAGATGTGAGGTTCTTGCCTGCTTTTTTTGGGATCCCAGATGGCTCCACACTGCAGTATGTTGAGCCTCATTAACAACACAAGCAGCACTGCTGAGATCAGAGATCATCTCTCCCAGCTGAGGGAAATTGTGTATTTATAGTAGCTGAGGTTCAGTGCTGGAGTTTCTGTCAGCTAAGGCCAAGCTGGAGACAAACTCTCTGCAAGCAAAGTGGTAAGGGGCAAAAGTGTTACCAGGAATGCAATGTCTTGCTGCATAGGCGATGCTCATCCCTATTTCTAGGTGAAGGACTTTCATACTCGCCCAAAACTGAAGACATTGTCTGATGGTTGTTCCACTGACTTGCACCCATTTGGATTTAGTTTTGCAACCTGATGTGTAAATCTCCAGGTTCAAGCCCTGACACTTACTTTGCTAAGGAGTCACAGAGATAAACCATAAGGAAAACCCCCTCATGAGTGTCAAACAGTCAGAAGTGATTGAGACTTGACCCAAGGGGTGGTGGAGGTGAATGTTCATTACAAGGAAAAGTAATCCACTCGCATCTGCCCTGAAAGGAAGACTTTTGTGATTCCCAGCAATAGTGAAAATAGTGAAACCAGTCATGTATGTATCTTTGAGAAGCACAAACTTATTCCTACGCTTCATCTCATCTCATAGTCTATATGTAAAGCAGGTCAGAAGACCCTCTTGACAAGTGCCAATACTGATTATAGCCAGGGGTGGCCAGTAGACATAGACCCACCTACCTTGAAAAGGTCTGGAGTTACATGGGGCCAGCTTCCACCCACATTGCCTTTATCCAGGGCCTGCATCTACTATTTGCTAATGCAAGTGGATAATGTCTTATCCATTAGCCACGGATAGGAAAGGAGTGATAATCATTAGGTCTTTCTCTCCCTCTTTCATCAGACTTAGGAGGACTGGAAGTAAATGAAACCTGACCAGGAAAATGCAGCAGGGAATACTGAGTGCACACTGTAGAATTGGTTTCCAAATGCTCTGGGGAGAGAAAAGCTATTTTTTATCAAAGCTGATAACTGTTGGTTTACCTCACTGCTTTTCATTTCGTAAACCTAGCTCTCAGTGGAACTCATTATATTGGAATATAATAGGGCTCCAAATACCTTTTAGGTCTCCAGGGATTAATTGCTGTCAATATATACCAGCCATAATACTTCTCAGTGGGGCATTTTCCCCAATGTCTCAAAAGCTGGTTGTGTTCTAGGGACTAAGTGTCTGTATGGCTTCTTGGGATTTTCCCCATCCGTTCTTTGTCCCTTTGCTCTTCTTCCCTATTTTTCACACTGGCTGTTCTTGCCAGGAGTTGCACCCCGTGATCTGTTCATAAGCAGATGAAAATGCTTGCAGATGGCGCTGATTCTAGCTCCTTGGAGGCAAAACCCAAACGCCAAGCACTGCTCATCATGTCCATGGTGCGCCCCGGGAGCGCGTGGCAGCTGTGTGATTGAGTATTGTCCTTCAGCAGCTGTGGGCCCGCTGTTTGAAGAAGACTCTCTTCTTAGTCATCGCTACTGAATTTTGATCACTCATCAATATGCACTTTCTTTTCATATCAAGCTACCCACAAGGTCACCATGCAAAAAGAAACACGCTCAGAATAATATTCTAGAAGGACTTTTTCTTGGCCATTGGGAAGTTTGGGAAATCTGCAGAATTTATATCTCCTTCTGGGACTGGAAGGACTTGGGATCCTGTGTGATCTTTGCCTCCCGTGTTTGTTTTGCCTTCCTTCCTGCAGTCCCGCAGGCTGAAACCTGCTTAGGGAGGGAGGATCATTGCTGACTCTGAGTTTGTAGCAGGGCATATCACAAGAGGGCTCAGCCAAGCTTTTCTATGCTGCTGTAATATGAATAGTAAGTGGACATCTTAGTGGAATAGGGTGCAGTTGTTCAACACAGGCTCATATGGGCACCACAGCCTGTGTCATGGGCTCTTGTCTTGCAGCTGTGAGTGAAAGCTTCCATATCATGGGCTGATAAATATAATTTGCTCTATGACATTGAGACTGTGCATCCCAAGACAGATCCCTTAACAGCCCTGGACCTGGTGTGGACGTAGGGGTACGTATGTGATGGGGCAGTGATGCTGAGAGCTGCCCCGCTGGACCACTCTAGCCCTCTGATAGGAGCAAGAAAATTCCCCCTTTTCCAGGTTCTTGTGAGTCTCCCAAACTTGGATTTTTCCCAAAAAGCAGAAGTGCAATGAAATTCCAGCAAAACTGCATGTTGCCCTTCTTCAAGCAGTGGCAGAACTGATCCAAATCTTTCAAAGACCTAATGTTTCATTATGAAAACAATCAAAGATCCGGTTTTCTTTCCAAATTTTTATCAAACTGTCCCTGGTTTGTGTGACTTTTCCTTTCTTTCCACAAGCCTGAGCATGTGGAGATGAAAGGTGTCTTAAGCCATCACCAAGTGGCTCAGCTAGGCAGCATCCAATATGTGCCTTTTGACTGCAGAAACTCAAATCAGACACCAGAGTCGAACACAGCTGAGCTGGAAGAGTCCTATTGCCCCGAGCCTTCCTGCATTTAAAGCCAGGACTACATGAGAGCATTTGGACAATAGATTCCCTCTCTGAAAGCCAAATATTTACCGGGGAGAAAAAACATCTAACCCAAAGCATCAACAAACACAGGAGTGAGGAATTAGAGCAAGCAGTAAGGCGTGAAGATGCGATGCACACTACCACCTAGTGACGGAGCACGGCTAGAGGAGAAGGACAACCCGACTTCAGAAAACGTTTGCAAAACGTGTTGCCTGCTTGCCCATCTGTTCTTTAATTGCATTCCCCCATGGGAGGAACAGGCAATGGCATAGAGTTGCTTGAGAAACACTGTTTTGCGGTGGATTTGGGGTTTTATTTTTCCTCTGCTTGTGGTTTCATGAAGTTGGGTCATAGACTGGGCTTATTGTGTCCGGCAGGAGGGAGGGAGGGGGAAGCGGCTGTGCGCAGGTTGCGCTCCGCGTGCATCGCCCGCTGCATCATCCGCTTGGAATTTCCCAGGGCTTTGTGCTGGAGCTGAAAGGAGAAATGCAAGGTCCAGTGAGTAACACAGCCGGTCAGGGCATCCCAAATGAAAAGAAATGCCACGGACCTCTTCCATCTGCGGTAACGATGTGAAAGAGTAGTCTGATGGGCGCTGCTCAAGAGAGGGCTTGTAACCTTTTCCATTAATTTCTTTTCAATCAACTGCCTTTGGGGAGCCCAAACAGGATTTTATAAGCCTTAGAAACTAAGTGTGTCTTTGTCCTTTTTTATTATTTTTACTTTTCTTCTTGCTCTCTCGGTTAAGGGAAAGCAGTTACTGTATGTGGTTGATATTTCTGTCTCTCTAGCTGGCCGAGAAAAAACTAGCACTTAGATGAAAATTTTGACACCTTTCGGCAAAGGTGAGATTACAAAAAGCAAAGCAAAACAGAAGAAATTCAATCTGTGGAATTTTCCCCCCTTCTCCAGCCCACCAATTTACATGTGACCCCATCGGCTGAGCTTAAATGCATTTGATTTCTTCTTGTGCTTAAGGTCCCTTCACACTAATTCTTGAGTCGGAGCTAACAGTCTCCGCTCGGTCTTGGCATGTGGGCGAGCGAGCAGAGGCCACCATGCGTTTGGGCACCGTCCAGCTGCTTGTGGGAGTATCGGGAGAGCCCTGCACATCTGCATACACCTCCACAGATGTGCGTGAATTACTGGTGGGATGGAAGGCTCCAGTCCACTGTGCTCTATGTGTGTGGACATAGGGGACAGGACGGGACATAAGCACAGGTGCTGGACCTCCAAAGGGAAGGATATATAGCCCCTCACCTAGAGCTTGGCTAGAAACTGCACTGGTTGATAGGTAGTTGGTTACTATAGCAGGCACATATGCGATACTTACAGCCCAGGCAACCTGAAACATCTCTCGGAGGGTTTAAGTCAATATCCGTCCCTGACTTCAGTGGAGGTCTCCCTCTAAACCCTGTCTGGGAATCCCATCCTGCACGCTGTAATTGCATTCCTTTCAGCCGCTAAAATTTACTAAGTCACCAGAGCACGAAAAGAGAGGAGAAGAGAGGAGAGGAGAGGAGAGGAGAGGAGAGGAGAGGAGAGGAGAGGAGAGGAGAGGAGAGGAGAGGAGAGGAGAGGAGAGGAGAGGAGAGGAGAGGAGAGGAGAGGATTTTTGCTGATGCCAGCAGAATTGTGCTTTTCCGAGATTTTGTGCTGAAAAGGCAATGCTTGGCCACTGGGCACACGGATCCCCAGATGACTGGTTGGCACCTGAGGCTGTTACGTGCACGTGGTCATCAGCCTGGTAAATACGGCATGTCCAGCATGATTTCATTTTGGACATATGCTCCTTAGTTTATTCCCGTCCTCCTTCCCGCAATCCCCAGTGCTACATGCAATTCCAGAGAGCGGCCCGGGGCACACATCACCGAGGGGCTGTGCAGCTGGGTAAACACACCCTGAGTGAACAGGACTCCTCACCACGGAGTCCTGGGGAAATCCAAACAGTGCAGAGGCCGGCAATCCAGCAGGGACAGCACCGTGTCATCCCCAGCCTGGCCCTCCCCAGCGCCAGAAAACACAGCCTGGAGGCTGCCTCCCAAAGCAGCTCCTCCAGGAAGGGCTTTCCCACCCCACGGATCTCCTGGCTTTGCTCACAAGCTGCTCCCCTCTCCTTCTTTCTGCCGGGAAGCAGGGAGGAGTCGGATGGTGTTTGATCCCTGCAGTATGTGCTGGTTCATCGCTTTGAGGAAGGCCCTGCAGAACAGGTCTTTCCTCATTAGCTCAGGAAGGAGTAGAGGACTTGAGCCCCACATCATGCCCCCAGCCCCACAGAACATCCTCCAGCTGATGTCCCCGGTGGCCAAGGCATGGTGCTCAGGAGAAGCCAGCTTGTCTCCCTGTGTTGAATGCTTACACAGAAACGTCAAACTTGGAGACTTTTCAATCACTCAGAAATATACTGCAGGTTATAAACCCACAGTGGCTCTTGAATCATAGAATCATTATGGTTGGAAAAGACCCTCAAGATCAAGAAGTCCAAAGGAATTCTCTTTTTATTTTTCTGCACATGAGCATTTTGCAGGGACTTTGTCTAGACTCTGTTTGCATGCCCCTGCTTTGGAAAGAGTCTCCCAGCTTTGCTTTCCCAGGAAATCATCAGAGACTGCTGTTAGGATTACCTCCAGAATGTCCAGAGCTGAGAGGAATTGTAATAAGTTCTCCATCATCAGTGCTTAAGAGTTGGGCATCACAGGCTATTCCATTTTGAGAAAATTTCTGATATTTTGACATTCTGGTTTCTGTTCTAGTTCCTAATGGAATCCCTAAATAGTGCATTTCCCAATGTGTGCTCCAGTACAGCATGCACAGTGGTCACAGAGACTGTGGGAGGCTGGTTTTAGTGTAACCATATCTAAATCAAGCTCTTTTTGAAGGTTCCTATTTCAAAAAACAAAATGCAAAACCCGATAAAAAGAAAAGATCCTAGGAAACTTTATCCCTAGGTCTCCTCACCTTGCATGTTTTTTTCTGAAATGTGGAGGTTAATATGCAAGCCAGAAAATACTAACCCCCATCCATTGCTTCAAGGCAAACTTTTCCCTCTTGCAAACTACAAATTTCACCATCTGAGGATCTGACCTTGAACATAGAAGCCAATACACTGGTATGGACAAACTGGCTAGGAGTCTTAAGCGAGTGTTACACTATACCAAGTCCTGCAATCAAGAATTAGGCAGCTTTATATTAACAGAGGATTTGGCTCACCGTGTTATTGCTATATGTGAAAATTAATCACATCCTGCAACCATGTTCACAGGATGCGGTTGATTTATGACTAATCCTGCACATTCTTGCAGCTGCTGATTGCACTGCCAGAGGGTATCGTGACGATGCAGCTGGCATTCCTGTTGTGATGGCCATCACCGTGGCCAAGGCAAAGGACTGCCACTGTGCAATGCAATTGCATTTGCTAGCATCCGAGGCAAAAAATCAAGTCCTGTAGCTGTGGTTTGACTCTTATATGGAGCAGTGATGGAGGAGAAAATGAATATATAATATGCACAGACTAGGGAGGTTTATATAAAATGTAAAGTATTTCTAAATATTCACATCTGCAGAACAAAACTGCGTTGGGCTCAAACTAAGGGATTTCTATTGCCCAGCTCCTCCATGCTAAGCAGTCATGACTGCGATGTGTCAGGAAGCATCACCTTGAGACAGAGGTGTTTTGTGATCAAGAGTGGAATGACACAGCTACGGCAGCGCTGCCATCCTGAAATACTGCTGAAATACCACCATGGGAAACAAAAAAAAAGATTAAAAACAACAGAAATGTTCATTCTTAGAGGGTGTCTTGCCTTGGTTTTATCCTGTGCCAGGCCAGGTATTGCACATTTCAAATTGTAAAATTCACCTGCAAATATTTGGAGCAATTTGCTTTAACATATTTATATTATGTGCCTGTCTTAAAAAAAAAAAAAAAAAAAAAAGAAGAAGAAGAAGAAGAAGAAGCAGGTATTTCTTTTAAGAAAAGTCAAAAGAGGAGATTATTGGTCTTTTCCCCACTTTTTCACCTCCAAGTATGAATTTCAGCACACACACCTGAGCTTGCAGACTATGATTGCTTTCTCTGAGGAAAAACTGCCTTTTCATCAACATTTTTCCAGCTTACCCAAGTCTTACCTTTGCCCACTGGCTGCCTGTGCAGCCAGCATCACACTCAGCTGTTGGTGGGGAACGGGCTAACACCCCCGAAAGGCAGT
Source organism: Tinamus guttatus (assembly GCF_059628265.1). Classification (NCBI taxonomy): domain Eukaryota; kingdom Metazoa; phylum Chordata; class Aves; order Tinamiformes; family Tinamidae; genus Tinamus; species Tinamus guttatus. The sequence goes on from NW_028288682.1 coordinate 709,389, forward strand.
TGGGCTGGACCTGGAGCTGGAGCTGCCTTTCTGGTGGTGGCTTAAATGCTTGTGGCACTAGGGTCTTCAGCACGTAGGTCTGGACAGTCACCTGGAGCTCTCTGTGCACCCAGAGACCTCCAGATCTTCCTCTTTCATCTTCATCCTCAGTTCATCTTCAGCTCTGAGGAGAAAACGGCTGTTCAGAGGTGCTGCTTGTTGTGAGTGTGGGGTGACCAGCTCAGGGACCTGCTGCAGGAAGCCCTTGTATCACCCAGGAACCCATCCCCATGCCATGGTCTTCTCCAGGCAGAGGCAGGATGCCTCTAAGTGAAGCTGGGATAACCTGGGATGCGGGAGAACTAGCAAATGAGAGCATGGTAGGAGGTTGTCCAGCCTGGCTGCTAATTATTCCATATGGAAAGCAAACTGAACTGAACAAATTGTGAAACATGAGGGCTGTCAGCATCAGAAGGAGATTTGCTTTAGGCATGACAGGCAGTACCTGGTTTCCCTGCTTGCTTTATTCATTTGGAGACAAGCTGTCATTCGATGTATATAATCTGGAGTGCTCCCTTGGGGGCAGCCAAGGGGGAACACATGATGGACACCCCATTCCTGATGCAGGACCTCAGGGATGGCCCTGCGGCACCAAGGGGAACGGATGCACAAAATGTCCCAGCCCTTGGTCCCAAAGTCCTGGGAGGAGATTAGGAGTCTCCCAGGCACAGCAAAGAGAGAGAAAAGGTTTCAGGGCTAGAGGAGCCCGATCCCTGTCTCCTGCTCGGTTTTCTCCTGAATTAGCTTCAGCCAATTTATATATATGTGTGTGTGTATCAGAAAGTGATAGAAAATAGGAAATTAAATAGCAGGCTCCTTGCAGCAAACTTTGATTTTATTCTCCATGCAGTTCTAAGGCCAGGAGGGTGGTTTGTGAGTTAAGATATTTCTTTCTGAGTTCCATATCCAAGTGGAAAAGATGCCAAAACAAATACTCGAGAAAAGTGGTGGGTTTATCCGTGGCTGGGCTTTATAATTTACAAACACATCACCCCATAATTAGTTGCCTCGAGGTCACTGTGATCCTGAATCCTGACTTGGCTCCACTGAGACCTGTGCTCTGGGCATCCAACAGCACGTGGCATCCTGCTGCAAAGAGGCTGTTAGGACACCAGGGTTATTAACATAAGGCACCCAACACTGTGTATGAGATGAAGCAGCACACCTAGATTTGGGGAAATTTGGGCCTCCCATAACTGTATTTTGAACTCAAACCTACCGAGTTCAACAGAATTCTTGCTTTTACCCCCTTTTAACTCTTAGCTGTCCGTAGGTAACAATAAATCATTATCATACAATCATAAGTGTAAGATCATTACAACTTTATCCAAAACACACAAAAGAGAAGTGAGAAGAGAAAGAGAAGTGTAAATACTCTTTAAACTTGTGCTTTTGCAAAGTGATTACGACAGCCTCTCTTCTGCATCTGGGCTTCTGTGCCCTGCAGCAGCAATGCCAAGCACAGGGGCAACTTTAGCCTGGGTTATTGCTTACTCAGGGGCTGTATTTTCACTTTGTTATATTGCACACCTTAAAACGGGGGCCCAGCCAAGTGTAAAGGTACCGGACATGTGTCCCATCCAACGTGACAGAGGAGTCACCAAGTGCTTGTGAAGTGCATAGCAGGCACCCGTGTCTGTGATATTTATGTCGCTCTAGGCGCTGGTGGCTTCAGATGAGAAGGGGGTTTGGGTAGTCTGGCTCCATGGTGCCGCTCTATAATTAAGTCTAAATGCCACTTTTCACTTGGAGGCAACTGGAGGCCACTGTGGATTGCGCTGGGGGTTAGCCACGACCTTCAGAAAAGCAGGAGCTGTTGGGAAACAAGCTGTGCTCCCCGCGCTTTGTCAAAATGCTAAATCACAGCCCTGCCAAAGTTGGTAAATATTCTGTCGAAGGCCCAGAAGACCACAAAGAGCCTGTTTTAACTGTTGCCAGTAGGAGATTTGCATCTGGCAGAGGTCCTGCTCCGCACGGGGAGCCGCGTGAGCTCTCAGTTAGCCTTGCGCCTTGAATGCATTTTTCATCGGCACTCCTCGTTTCCAGGGATGCCATTAGCAGCAGAGGACCTGGTTTTATTATTAAATAGCAAATCAATCCTGCTATGCTGAGCACAATCCAATTATTGCTTGTACTTACTGTAGGCTGAAGAAGTCATAAATAAATGAGCATGCTAGAGGTATTTAACATCTTGGTGCCACCATAAGCACCCAGAGCTTTGTTTGCACCGCGCGTGCCAGCCGGACATTGATTTGGCTGCAAATTTCTTGGTTTCATGAGGGGGATCTTTGGTCTGCACAGCAGCGTGGGGTAGCCAGGGGACCACGAAGATGTTGGTGTGTAGGTGCTGCCAGCATCTGTGAAAGGACTCTTGCAATACCCAGTCACCCATCAAGGGAGCTGGAGGAATAGCGTTGCACTCCATTTTGCTCTCTTCTTGCTGTTCCCAAAGCACTTTGGCTGCTTATTTTCATTTTTAGAACCCTCTTTTCAATTTTAGAGCCTGCTTTTTGATGGATTTAAGTTGTGTTCAGTGGCAAGAAAGGAACTTCCAATATACATGCATATAGTGACTCAATGCCCTGTTAGGACCATGATGTATGAACACAAGAAAAACAAGGCTCAACTGTGACACAGCCATGCTCACTACTGCACGGACTCATTTTAAAGGAATGCCCTTACATCCAGCCTTTTTTTTTTCTCTCCCTTTCCTCCAGACCATTTTTCCACTTCTGCTCACTAGGATGGTTTTGCAACGTCCACCCGCAGTGGCCACTGCTGTAAGAACCAAAAGCAGCCACCGCACGAGCCCATGTTCACTGTGCCAGCAGTGAAGATGCTGCTGGGGTCTCACTTGCACGCTCATTAGTGTTCAACTGTACGATTAAATGATTCATTTTTCCTAACCTTCTTCTTCTTATTATTATTATTCACTGTTTCTGCCAGTGAGTTTATAAAAATGACATTTACAATCCTTTACCACAATTCATGCATTTTTTTATCCCTGGTCACTTGACAATTCAAAAATCGGTCATCTCTGCTAGCTTAGCAAAAGAGATGATTTTGCATCAAAGTGAGTGACAGTTTCTTGTTTTTGCTTCTTGCAAGCAACAAGCCATCTTCAGCCCCACACTGCTGCAAGGCTTTTGTTTAGTGAGAATAAAAGGAGGAGAGGGAAATGGGGTATTTCCTTGTGGGATTGCTTTGTTTATTTGCTTGGGCTCGCTTGTTTCTTGTGAGGGGAAATCTGTGGGAAAAGAAATCACAGTGAAAGGAATTTCTTCTTCTGTGAAAGGAATGACTTCCAGATTTCCCTTCAGATGTTTTGTATAGCCCCATATAAGATTTTCAGAAATCTGATATTGAAATCATCTCCTTTAAAGAGTTGTGTTGATATGAGCGGTTTGACTCTCCTATCGCATCTCTCCTTCTCTCCTCAATCCTGGATATTATCTTCATTTATCTGAGATAACCATCTGCAGCACTGGGATTTGCTAGAGCCCAGAAGTGTTGCTTGCCGTCCTGCTTACGCTTCCACACGTGCCATGGAAGGCCAAAGGGATGGAGATCAGCCAGGTGGCTCTGGTGCTAGGAGGTCACTCAGGAGCAAGTCAGGGTCGGGGCACACACTCCACGTTGCTTGAAAGCTAAAGAGTATCAAAACATGCAATCGTCTTCACAAATATGCTTGGAAATTAAAACACTGGCGAAAGGAGAAATTGTGTTCCTAGGTAGGATCCAGCCTAAGGAGGAGGTCTTAGATGCTTCATTTATTTTGGCCAGTGCGTTGAACGCATCTCTGTGAGCGTTATGTGTGTCAGGAGCCTGGGCCCTGCAAGGTTCAGGGAATTCACATGGGAAGAGGCAACGTACGTGATCACCACTGGAAAAAAAATCACCATTCACCACCAATTATCACACTCAAGGTCCCAAAAGAGGCCACAATTATTCCCTGCTCTAAGTCTAGAGTAAATCATCATTTTCACGGTAATTGCGATGTAGTAACCATTGTAGATGTTGACTTTTTAATAGCAAACACTGCTCAAGCATTAGATTTACAGTCATGTTAGTTAGCTTTAGTGACTTGGGAATCAATTACCTTGCCTTACAACATGACCAAAGATTATAGGGTAGCCTGTGTAATAATTTATACAGCCATCTAGGAATGAAACTGTAACTTTCATTTAACATAAAAAGAGGCTGTGTTTGTACAGCAATAATTCCCATAACAATAATAATATGCATAATAAGAGAAAAGAAGGAAAACAGTGATTATAAGTCAAGCCAAGACCTGTGTACTGATAGGCTATTGGGATGCACCGGGAATGTTTCTATTCCTAATTGTTTCAGAATGGCAATAGCAATAACATTTTGTTAATGAGGAAGATGTTTTCCCAATTCAGTTCACACTGGGCTCGTCCAGATGCTTTGCTCCTGGGTCTGGGCTGTCTGGGCCTTCCTCAAGCCCCTGCCCCTCTTCTCCCTAGCTCAGTGCCTAACCTCGCTTTTTCCACATACACTTGGGCTACATTTCTGATTAAATGTGACTTATTTTTCGGGTGAGAGCAGTGACGCTGGCAGGACACAACATCTTCTTTGTGCTGGCTGTGCTGGAGTGCCAGCACTCAGCCCCATCTTTGGGCTGGTCCAATTAATTTATTAGTGCTGCAGTTATATGAGCTGCTGGACCACTTTGGGCTGGCGAGTGTATACAGCCCTTTACAGATGTAATAAGTTGTTGAGGCCATTCCAGCACTGTAAAAAAAGGCATTTACATTGTAAACCCAATAAACACATCCTAGGCTCGGTGCTGAGCTCGTGTCCTATCACAAGCAGCACCGGGCTTACTGCTGGCCCTCATTAGCCACCTTCCCTTTCGACCGATGTCACAAAGCTATGGGAAACATTTTTCACATTTTTCTACCCATCTTTGTCTTCCTGCACTTGTTTCCACAATTCATTCTTCCACCTGCAACAGACAAAACTTTTGCCTTTTTCCTCCTGGCCCCTCTGCCCAAAGCAAACCTCTTTTGTCTGAGCTCTTTCAGATGGGACCACCCAGGTCCAGCTTTTCTGTCTGCATTTCCAAGGCAAATTTTGGAGGAAAAGCTTTAACGTTTTTTTCTTCCTGCAGAGGAGTTGCTCCTGTCACCTTTTAATTTTTGGCTTTGTCCATTTCCCTCTCATTTATTTCCCATTAATTTGGGTCCTTAATTCACTTGAAGCTGGCAGCTGAACATTTTTAACTAGACAAGCACGCTGGGCCCCCATGAAATAAGGACCAGTGAAATTCTACGAAAAGCAATTGCTAGGATTATAAAACAGGATTTTACAAAAAAAAAAAAAAAAGAAAAAGACTCTAGGAACTCTAGGACAGCGTCTTCCATATGCAGCTATTCTTCACTAAGCAGCAAAATATTTTAATGTGTCAAACTACTCCCTTGACTCTAACCAGCAAAGCACACTCTAAATTTAAGAGTACTAAATCTCAAAAATAATAAGACTACCTTAAAATAATGAAATTTTATAAAAAGAGCAGAGTTGGGTTTTCTTTTCTTTCACCTCCTGGAAAGAGTCCAGAAAAGCAGGTTTTCAGAAAAACGTCAACTATCATGAGATTTGGCAAGACTGCGTTTTCAGATCGTAAGGTCAGTGTCGCAGCGGAAAACAAGCTGTGGAGGAGGAAGGAGACCAGGGCTTGTCTGGGAACCCGGGGTCTGAAATGTTTCTCCAAACTGGATGCTGGAGCCGCAGCGGGGAGGTAAAATCTCTGCTCCTCTGAGAAAACACAGTGTGGACCCACTGGGTTGAGTTACCCCCATCCATTGCAGCCTGTGTTGCCCATGTGCCAAGCAGAGTGACATATCCCTGTGCCTGGCCCCACCGCGAGGCCGTGGGGTTGGAATCAGTGGAGTCCTGCAGAGACATCGCTGCTGAAGTGCTGCCCAAGGACAACGGCAGCTCCAAGCAATGCAGAGATAACCATGAAATCTGCTACCGCCAGTTTCCTTGGTTGCACCTTGAATGTACAAGGGCTAATGCATTTATGCAATTGATATATTATGCAGTATTTATGCAGTTGATGCATTCTTGGCAGATGTTTGCACCTATTTGGGAAGTGTGGTGCTGTTTGTATCCTACAGTTCCATCGTGATATTCCAAACATCAGGAACCACGGTGCACTTGGGTTTTATTTCTTCACTTTCTCCCATACAGCCAGCCATGAGAACTGCCACAGAAAGACTTGTTTTGCCTGAAAACATCCATTTGACCAAAAATGTTTGCATTTTAGCCTCTTCAATTGCTTTAATAACAACCCCTCCTACACAGTTAATCTGAAAATGCTTTAAATGCACTCAAAATCCTATAAACAAACAGTGCTGTTGTTGGAATGACATATGCAAAGCCAAAAAGTTCCACAGTCACAAGCTGAACATACTTGGTTTGCTGTAAAGCTTGAGTTTAATTGCTGTGTGTCTTATTTGTCTAGCGGAATATGCTGCCATAGGTAATCTCAAATTATTTCCCCTTTATGTAAAATAAAAATAAACCAAACTCAACTCAACTCGACTAAAATAAAATAAAATAAAATAAAATAAAATAGGATCATTGTGAAATTACCAGCCTGGCAAATGTTGACTTACGACCTGTGAGCAGAGTATACATTCACCTCTCAGGGTTTAATAAGCTACACATCAGAGTTCTCCCAGGAGACAGGGCAATGTGTTATGACCTGACTCATGATGTGGATGAGGCCAGTGGGATAGTGCAAGGCACAAAGGCATTGAGGAATGGACGGGAGAGATGTGAGCTCGGAACTCTTCCATTCCCACGCAAACCCATCCTTTCCCCTCGAGAAAACAGGCACCTTGTTTGCTGCAGCCTGAAGATTTCAACGACAGCACAGAATGACAGAAATTACCTCTACCAGGTAATTATAACCTCTACCAGGTGGTGTTTTCACACAAGGACATGAGGGGCTGATCAGTCTGCAGAGCCAAAACACATCCTACTCCCCACTCCTGGCCTTCTACTCCCAGAACTCAGTGGTTTGAGAGCTCACACAGGAGGTATGAACTGGAGGCTCTTGTCTCCTTTCTGCATGGGAAGCATTATTGCCATTTATCCTAACACCTAGCGTGGGTCTCACCTCCTGGGATGACTGTCTTGGGTCAGGGAAGGGCAGCTGGCTCTCAATCCCACCAGTTGAAGCTACTTCACGTTGCATTCAAGATTTCAGACTCCCTGGGGAGGGAGCAGGAGAAGGCAGGAGATGTGGATGCAGTTCCAGTCCAAGCTCCAGCAGAACTTTCAAGGCAGCATTAGTGCCCTCAGCTTTAAGGACAACATGGGTTGCAGCTCCACAGCAAGGCATTTCACAACTGTTAAGTGAAAAATACAACAAGCCATCAAAGGAGGCACTTGTGACCCAAGATTCTCCCATCCCCAAAATTGCTAAGTCCCATCAACGAGCTGCTTTAGGACCCTCGTTCCTTTTGGGGGTGGTGTTGCCTGCATCTCTGGGCCCCTGTGCAATGTAGCTGGACTTGACAGAGACATTGCAGGGAAAACCCCATGCAAACCACGGGGTGCTCAGAAACCAGGCTGGCACATACTGTCGTGCTGCAGGAGAAATGAGCCACCTTTATAGTCCGAATTAATCAAGCACTTCCATCTCCATACCGAAGGGTCAATAGTCCTGTGGTGACCAAGCTGGCCTTGGTATCAGGAGAGCAGGTTTTTATTCCTGTTGTGCTCAGTAATGAAAAGGAAATTGTATTGAGACAAGCAATAGAAGGCCCTGCTCCCAGAGACGTTAGATACACAGCAATTAGACTCAAGTTAAACAATAAATCAAGTAACACTGAGCCTTTGGCTCTAGCAGAGCACCATTATGACTATTGCTATGTTTGTTTAGAAGATGCTGAGCCCATTTTAAATGTTTTCATATTAAAAGTAATTTGGGTGTTTGTTATTAAAGCAATTGACTGGGTCTAAATGCAAACATTATTGGTCAGATAAATATTTTCTGGCAAATAAGATCTGTTCATTGGAGTTTTATGACAGAAGGGCTTGCTCACTCTGAGATTTATTTACTGTTTGCTTCCTCTACTTGCAAGGATTGCCTCATAAAGCTTAAAAAAACAAAGCAAAGCAAAGTGTAAAGTAGAAATTGCAGATTAAGCTGTCAGAAATGGAGTAGCCTTTGTTAATCACTGATTCATTAACTGGGGGGAGAAGAGTGGTCTTGAGTTGGCACAAAAGCTTTGGTGTCACAAGCCTTGAGATTTATTCCCTGATCTGTCTCTCCAATTTGGTGCAGGATCGTAGTCAGGTAAATTGATCTCCCTATGGCTCCATTTTCCCATCTGCTCAACTTAGGCCATGATCTTGCTTCACAGAGATAGTGAAAACTGTCAATAAGAAGCCTATGTGAACTTAAAAATGACACCTGGGCATGAAATTAGGTTATCTGCTGCTAACACCAACAAGAGCTTTGTCTAGAACATCTGTTTCCTCCTCCTGTCAGGAGATTTCCCTACTTTGCAAGCAATGAAGGAGAGAAAAAAAAACATTTTAAGAAATAGAAAAGGATGAGTAAAAAGTAATAGGAATTGACAAGCAAATGTACAACTTTTTTATTTTTCAGTGGGTAAGACTGTACTTTGACTTTGTCATTTTAATGCAGTATTGACCCCTTTCTTGAGTATGGCTGCTGGATTTTTTTTCCACATAGGAAACTGCTCAAATTCTTTTGTTTCAGGGTTTTTGAAGTTCTTGTAAGCCTTTTTCTTATGTTGCAGTGATGTATTGAAAGCATTGTCAAACTGGCCTTTGATTTTTTTTAGTCTATTTACTGAAAGTTGTCGATAATAATCCAGTACCATTTGGGAATGTTCTCAGGCTTTTCTGCAAAATATGTCCCAAAGATAGATTTTCACTTGTTTGTGTGAATACAGTTTTTGAAATGTAAAGCTTCACCGGTATGAATCTGGAGATTCTCAGTAGAAGTTAGTGTACAACTACACAATTGTACTAATGGTGCTTCTGTACAGGGAAGTATAAAATTAAAGTTTGATTTCTTCTTCTTCTTCTTCTACACAGGAGCAAGTACCTCCCTATGTAGATCCCTTCTGGACTGCCACATACACTGTGCTTTACAGGAGAAACCTTTCTGGGCTCAGAGCTCTGAGATGACTTATTTTATTTCCTTCACAATTACTTGTCCTGCCTTTTATCATCTGAGAAAGATGCTGGGCTCATACCAGCAGAGGTTTACAGCAGCATCAGAGGAAAGAAAAACATCTTCACAGAGATGAGGGGGGAAATAGTATCGGTTTCCTTGGACTTACAGGTTCTCGCCATCATGCATTTCTTTAGCATAGGTGACGTTGGTTGGTAAGGCATCTCCACTTACCTTTGTAGGAATGAGATTTCCTTTAGTTAGTTGAATTTTAGTTCTTCTTCTGTTGTGGCCCGCTGCTTTTGATGCTGAAGTGGTCTGAGAGCATCTCTCCAGGTCTTCAACTTAATTGAGATCTTGGCAAAGGAAATGGCTTTTTTTTTTTTTTCCTGGATAAGGAGCGTTTTCATCCATGCCTCCACCACTGGGCTCCTCCAAAGCCCATGCTCTGCTGCTCTCTTTGGGATACGACCTCCTCCCAGGTTTAGGGGCATGGGAGAGGCCTACCTGATATCCACTTTTTCCTGCAATATAGCTAAAACTGGCAATACTCTGGGAAGAGAAAGAATGGCCTGGTTGCATACCCAGAAGTTCTTTATTCCCTTATGCACAATTCAGTTGTTTGTTTTGTTTGACCTCTTGGATGCCAGGATTACCTGCAGTTACCTGGAACATGGGTGACTTCATGGGACACACATCCCTTTCCCTGCCAGCCCCATGCCGGAGCTGGAGGCAGCAGGCAGGGTTTGCCAGCCCACAGGTAGCAGCATGGAGCAGCTGGAATTGGCTGGCCCTCACCATCCATCCTGGCTGCAAAGATCAAGAGTTATGGTGGTAAACACCAAGAGTTATGGCCACCCCAGCTCAGCTTCGTTTGCCTGTGCAACAACTCAGCATCCTGCCAACTTGCACTTCTTCATCTAATGAATGGAGGATTTATTGTACCAGCTTTTGGGAACGTCAAGGTCTGATTTCTTCCCTCATCAGCTCTGTGAGATCCTTTAAGTAGAGTCTGTGTGAAAATTAATCAGAGGCTTTGGAGGCCTATTTTGTCCAAAGCTAGATTCCTACTTTTCCATCCCTCCCCCTCCTCCCTTTGTGCCCCAATTACTTAAGGGATTGTCCTAGAAACTAATGAAAGCATGGTATGGGAAATAACACCCACCACTCATCTCCAAAGTGAAACATTTCTGTGGAATATCTTGTGGTTCATGCATCAAACTTGGAGATATTCCCAGTTTGGAATATACTGTATAATGACACTTGGTATTTTGTATGCTCTCTCTCTTAAATTGTTTACAGTCATCCTGTTCAGATCCAATTACAGGAGTCAGGTCCAGCTCATGCTTGATCTCATTTTACATTTCTGAATGAGACCCCTGAGGCTTTCACCTTGCTTCCAAAATTCACAGTGTTTAATAATCCAAAGAATACAAATCATCCTGATCTATTATAGAACAAAAATGAGATGATGGACACTGGTTTGGTATTGGGTGTAGTCTTCTCTCGCTGGCACTGGTCTGTGAGATACTAAGAGTAGCTGAAAGAGGGTGAGAGTAGTTTGGGGATGAGGTGAGTGGGTTGGATCATCCAGCTCCTGCTTCCCAAAATGGGAGCATATCTGGTTCATGGAGGATACAGGTTGTCTCAGCAGAACAGAGATGTGCTGTTGTTGCACATATGGAACTGCCTCTTGGTGTAACCTACATCAGAAATCATTATCAGGCAAGACCTTTCCATACCACCCTTTCAGAGGAACTGCATGCATTAACTCAAAGGATAAATTGACACTTGTGTTTCTAGGGCTGGCTCATACTTGTCCTAGTGAGAGTAAGTAAGCTCCATTGATCTACAGTAAGATTCATGTGCTCATGATTATATGTGCTCAGATGATATTATCTCTGAAAATGGGATCCAGTTCCTAAGTTGCCTATGTCCATGTTGCTGTTTAAGTTTGGGGTATTTTTTCATCTTTTGCTGCCCCTTAAAAAATATGAGTAAGGAGCTGTGCAGTCAATGAGAGTGAAGCCCTCACAAACCTCCCACAGGGAGTTAGGCAGTTGGATATCTTTAGAATACTGTCAATATTTTTGAAAGCCTTTCCCTCACCTTCCATGCATCTCAGATGCACCATGCGGGGGAACGGCACTGGATTCTGTAAAGCACTGCACCACTTAAGGATGCAAAATGTTACATAAGTGTGAATATTATTGCATGACATGACATCTCCTCCAAACCATTAGTGCTAATTAATGCATTTCAGGGTAGACAATATTCATTAAGCTTTTCTGAAGACACTAGGAATGTTCAAGTAAGAACTCACACATTTTGATGGCATCCCCAATCCCGTCACCACATTCCCTGTAAAGTATTTTGGTACTTTAATCCTTGCTAATGAAAATGGAAGTGAATTGTCAACAGAATTTCTCCAGCACAAGGCCACTGTGTTTCTTCCTTGCTTTGTTATCAGGAACAAGTAAAGAGGAATCAGTGTTGTTATTTTGGAGCTTAGGAATCTGTGTATGTTTAAATTAAATATTTGGGTTACTGTTGTCTTTTTGAATCTTGCCATGAAGCAAACCAGCTTAGAAGAGGAGCAGCTATGTCCTGCTTCTAATCATTGCAATGACAGCAGCTCTGCTGTGCCCAGACTAAACGTTTGCAACTTGGGCATGTTGTTTGGGTATTGGCAACTCCAGGGACCTTGTGAAATTACAGAAGCTCCTTGAGTAAAAGTACTGTTGCTACCACTGCTGAATTATAATTAGGACATTGAGAGAGGAATGTGCATGAGGTGATTTTTTTTTTCTTTTTCCCTAAAAGGATGCTATTGAGGAAATCTCATCTTCAGCATGAGTGTCTGGGAGAGGATGAAGGGGACAGAGCGTTCAGGATGGCACAAAGTATTGTCCCTGCACTGCATTGCAGCTGTCCTCCTGCATGCTTGAACTTCAGGCCTTTAGGTGAGCCAGCAGTGAGCGCCTGCAAAGCTCCTCTGGGATTTGGCGTCTTCCTTGAGCTAGTGGTCCCAGCTCTGGTGGCCGCTGGCATCCAAGCAGCCATCCCTCGCTGTTCCAGGTCTGGTCACACCACTGCCGTCACAGCAAGATAAATATGCCCCATAGGGTTGTGCCCTGACTTTATTAGCTTTGTTTCCTACTCACCAAATAGCACCGAGTGACATTTACTGCTTGGGCATACTGGCCCATCCACAAAGTGAGGCTGGCGGCACTCCCCAAACTGGAGCGAGCTGCAGGGTTTGGCTAGCCGAGATGGCAGAGCCAAGAGGGCTGCCACACGTGCAGAAACTGTTTTTACTCTTCATCTGTCTGCCTGTTTAACATCCTCTGCTGCCCCAGCTCATTTGTTTACATGAGAGAGTGCCTGAAGGCTGGAGAAGAACAACTGATCCCAAAAGTATGCTCTTCCCCATGGAGACTTTGATAGTGACAAGGTATTGTCACAGTCGTGAGGTCTGCATCTGCTCTGAGGGCCTCTGTTCTTCTCTACTTCTAAGACCCCAAGTAAAAGGTCTGAAAACACGGGTCCATATCTCCACAGATCTTTCTTCTGTCCTGCAGCCCTTGCAGCTCTGGGTGCTGCCCTGCTACCAGGGAACTGGTTCAGAGCTGGTCAGGGTGAGTCTGGGAAGGAGACATGCTCTGAACCAAAGAGAAGGTCAGGAGCAAGTTCCTTATCCAATTTTGGAAGAAAACAAATCTCTGGTTGAGTTTCCATGATCAACACAGGCAGGGACAATGCTCATCTATTTTCCCATGTTATGAGAAACAGCCCTTATTTCTCAGTACCCTGTTAATAATAAGCCAATAGTGCCAGCCTACCTCCTGAAGATGTTTGAGAATAACACTAGGACCTGATGGGATCCTTTTTGGGCACCTCCAGTAGATAATTCTATCGGGATAGCGGGGGGACATAAGAAAGGATGCCTTCTTGTTGCCCCAGACCTGTCCAAAACCCCTGTCTATATGTCCAAGCTTTACGCAGAAGGGAAAGACTGGACTATTGCTGGGAGCTTGTGTTTACAGCCAAGTCTAATGAAGTTCCCCACATCTGCACTGAAAGCTGAAAATTGCAATTCTGGGCAGGGTTAATGTTGCTTTCCAGATCTTCTGCTATGCCTGAAAGAAATTACTTTGCAACTAGATAGAGCTTTACTGTTAGATAGAGCTGTTGCTGTTTCTTTAACTCACCACGCGCTCGTGCATCGCCAGCTGAGCAATCCTGCACCACACCCCGCTCCACTCTGGATTTGGAGGCAGATCCTGGCAGGAAAGAAGGAATTACCTCAAAGGAGGATGTGTGCCATATACAGATGGGTGGGACAAGTTGCCTTGGGGCTTTGCTAATTGAAGGATACTCCTGCCCAAGGGCAAAGCCCTTTGCCTTGGCGTACTCCGCTATTGCAACAAGCAGAGGCAGACACCTCCATGGTGAGTGTTCTTCTGAAGCAGCTTTGCCTTCTATTTTAATGAAAGACAGACTGGAAACATGATTTTTACTCCCTGATCCTGGCCAAGGTTGAAGACCCAAGTTGAACCACCAACAGGATTGACAATGTATGCAGAATATTTTCTGGACTTACATTTTGCTACAGTTGGCGGTGTTTTGAGTTGCAATTTGCCCACGTCTTCCCTGTGCAAGTCTTGGCAAGGTCCCCACTTATGCGGGGTGGCTGCTGGCTCCTCGCCATACACGTAGGGTACCGCTTTACTTGGGACCAGTTTGCCCCTCCTGGCTCATGCAGCAGCCTGATCTCAACCTGGATTAGATACATCTGGAAAACACCGCCAGGCTGTAGCCTTGCTCCTGCCTGGTGATGTGGCTGTGGTCCCTCTGCTTCACTGGGGCAGAAGTGGGTACCCGCTCTGTGGTCTGCCAAAGCCACTTCCCTCTTCACTGGTTCTTGTCACTCTGCCCTGACCTTGGGATCACCTCCAGATCAGAGCTAGGCCAGCTCGGCCACTTGCTCCATGCCAGCCTCAGCAACCAGAGGCTGGAGCTGCCTCTATATTTAGCTCCTTAACCAAAGCCAGCAGCAGCCTCGGGTGGGGAGCTGCATGGACAATCTCTCTGTGGCTGGGTATGTGGCACCATTGCATAATGCCCATGCCCTTAAAGACAGGAGGGAGAACCATCTAGGTACTCGCTGAAGTTGGGCTGCCATCCCCTTGCCCGAAAGCACGTTGCAGATGGGGACCAAACCCAGAAATGTCCTATGTGAAACCAAACCTCCAGCCCATTCCCCACCTCCATGCAACCTGGCCATCTTCCTACAGGGCAGAAAATAAAAATTCCCACTTCCCTTGTAGACCCCGGCTCCATCCTAGCTGTGAGCAGACTCTGTGGCCCAAAATAACTGCCAGCTAAAAACGAGTGAGGACAAGAGCTCTCACATCCGTATGTCCCCAAGGAGACCTCCTCCTGGCTAGCCCATGCCAGGAGGTGCCACGGCAGCAACTGCTCGGTGGATTTACCCAAGGAGGGGTAACCTCAGCCCTGAAAAATAATAACGATCAGGAGGCAAATGCTCCCCCCAGGTTGCAGCGTGGCTAGTGCTGCCTCCCGCAGGGCCTTTGCTGCCCTCCTCTTCCTCGGCGCCGGGGGATGCTGAGCCCGCCGGGAGGGCGCTGAGAGCGGCGCCGCTGCCCGCAGTGTCGCCGCTCTCCCGCTGGCCACCGTTGCTGTCTCAAGGTGTGCACGGGGCTGGCGCGGTGGGGATACCCCCCCTCCATCCCTCCATCCTCCCGGCCCTCCTCCTCCTCGCAGATGTCTGCAGGCCGAGCCGGGTTCAGGCGTTTCACATGACCCAGCGCCGGCTGCCGCTCGCTGCCCTCCTCCCTCCTCCTCCTCCTCCTCCTCCTTCCTCCTCCTCCTCCTCCTCCTCGTCCCTCCCCGGCCGCAGCTCCGCGGCGCGTCCCCGGGAGCCGGAGCAGGCGAGGCCGGGGAAGGAGGCGGCGGCAGCAGCGAGGCCGCCGAGCCCCGGGTGCCGGAGGCTGATGCCGAGGCGGGGGCGCGAAGCGAGGGGCCGCCCCCGCGGCGAGCGCCGTGGATGCGGGGCGGCAGCGGCGGGGCCTGCGGCAGCCGGAGCCAGCGCGATGCTCGTGCGGAGCTGAGGGGGTCGCCGAGGGACGGGCCAAGGTAACGGGGGGCTCTTTGTGTGCGGCCGGGACCCCCCCTAGCCCCTCTCCACCTTGGGCCGCCCGGCAGGAGGGAGGCGGCAGCCGCAGGGCGCAAGTTGCTCCACGCCCCCTCCCTCCATTTATCGCCCGCGGAGAGATTTTTCTCACCGTTTCGGGGAAATAATAAAATAATAACCCCCCGGAATCGGGTTATTCAAGGAGCTCGCGGCTGCAGGTTCGTCCCCGCAGGCTGCTGGGGAGCAGCTGCCCGGGGCGATTTTCGCCCCCCTTTCCCCGATCTGGATGCTCGTCCCCACCGGCTCTAAAATGGACTGTTCCTTTCCTTTCCAAATGGCTGCAGCAAGTTTAATGCAGGGCTTGGGGAAGGGGAGGGTCGCGAAGCCTAAAGCCCCCTCTGTCCCTGGGCTCTTTTCCCCCGCCTTTCTTCCCCTTTTCATAAATCGAGGCAGGAAAGTTGCTCCGCATGCAGGTCTGGGAGAGGCGAGCGGCTCCGTGCCGCGGTGCGGCGATGCGGGTGCCGGGCCCCACGCGAGGAGCCCTCGCCGGCCGCATTGTTCGCTGCCGGGCGGCTGCGGAGGGCACGCGAAAAGTTCCTCCGAGCCGCGATGCACAATTTGCCGGGGAGACAATAGTTGCTAATAATAGCGCTGGCCGCGGTCTGGCGACGCGCACGCGGCCGCGCGAGCGAGCAGAGCTCGCCGGGTCACGGGCAACGCTGAGCCGCCCGCTCCCGCGGTGGCTTTGGGATTGGGAATGGGAACAAAACACCCAGGTGGCTCCGGCGTTTTGGCCGGGAAGGGGGTGTGGTGCCTCTGGCTGCGGGTTGTGCATCCCCGGCACCGCCGCGCGGGGCTTTTCCCTGGCCTCGCGTCTCCAACGCTGCTCGGCCCCGCGCCAGCCGGGTGTCCCCAGAGCCTTGATCCCAGCAGACGGGTCCCCGCGGGACCCAAGGAGGCTCTTGCCCCATCCATGCTTGGCTGTTGCCGGCTTGGGCATCCCTGGCACTTTCCCTGCCCCGAAGAGATCCTGAGCATGCTAGAACCCGTGGGTTGATGCCCTTGCCCCCTGCGGTGATGGCAGAGGGCCCACAAGTGACACCGGAGTCCTCTGAGGGTTTGTCCTTCCCAATCATGCCAGCTCCGTTTCTGTGCACATCTTTGAGCTGGGCTTCAGTGCCGTGTCCTCTGCAAGCAGGGGCATTGCTTTGGGCTTTTTTCTGGCAAGTTTGTGGATTTTTTTAGACACCTGTGTTATAAAAACCGTGCTTCCTGCCATTATTTGAGCACAGATTAAGGAGCGAGCCACTCAGTGCCCCTTGGGCCATCATACCCCTGTTTCTCCTGGTAGAGGGTCCCTGGCAGCGACTTCTCAGTGCAGCTGGATTGATCCGTGCCTGGAAGGTGCCTGTCAGCATCCCCACGGTCACAGCGCCGAGTCATTCAGCGCAGTACAGCAATGCAGCTGGGAGGATCCTCCCCAGAAGCCACCCAAAACTGTTGGGCAAACAGCTTCAGTTGGACTTTGTGAGAAGGGACATAAGCCTGGGAAAGGCTTCCCGAGTCGCAGAGCCCGCTCACGCACCCACTCACGTGCAGTCCTGCAGATCCCCCTTGCTGCTCTTGTTGCTTCCAGGTGGAGTAAGAGCAGAAGGTCTGAACACAGCTTAGCAGATAGCAATTGCAAGGTAAAACTACATGGTATGAGCAAATAATTTTAAAAAGCTGTATCAGGCAAGGTCTGAGAAGTGCCAGAAGCCCTAAGGGTCAAATCCGGTGAAACTGTGAAGGAAGAGGAAAGGTTATGAGAGATATGGAATGCACAGGGAGGATATGAAAGGAGTGTGTGTCAACCCAGTATGACCCAGATTTGGGGCTAAGGCTTGGCAGTATCCTTGGAGATGTGGAAAGGCACTGTGTGATGTGACCCCCTTCCCAAGCACAGGCTGGATCGCTGCGCTAAGCCAAGGCAGACGCTCGGCCCCGCTCAGGCTCGTCTCTCAGGGACCTTCACTATCATTGGGCTTCCACGTGAAACAACACAGGCTTTAGCTGGGTGACTTTCTCATTTCTCTGAGTTGCACCCAAAATCTCCGTCTAGCTGAAGCCATCGCATAAATGTCCCGTGTCCTCAGGGGCTGAGGGGACTTAGTGCTCACAGTGAGACATAAGTTAGCTCTAACCCCAGCTTGTCCCAGCCGCTGTTAGGCAGTATGTTTCCTTAAATCAGCCATGGTTTGCTTAACTTGGCTGTGATTATTACATCCCTTTGCTGATAACATCCCTTGATATTTCTCCTTATCCCAGACTTTTAACAACTTATTCCTCAACCCTCCTTTAAATCTGAGTCTCTCCCATTTCATGGAAAGCCACAAATGATGTCCTGTGGCTGCACAAGGACTCTGAGTCCCTGTCTCCTGCTCTGGAGATGAATCACATTAAGGACCCAAAATGACTTTTAGTGGTTTTCTCTCTGATCTGGTACTGAGAAAAGGCTCCAGCAGGGAGTTGGATCAGTTCTGAGTTTCTGGGAGCATTTTTATGTTGATGAATTGCAAACACTTGGGTTCTGGTCCTGCCTCCCCCTTTTCCAAGTCACCTCTGCATTCCACCTACTCATGGGTCAAGAGGAGCCTGAAGGTTTTTTCTTTTCCTACATCTGGCTCCAATAGGCTGCCTGTCAAAATAAGTACAGGAAAAGCACGTTGTACCTTCCCCTTCCCAGGGTGTCCCAGCAGTGTGGCTGTTATATCCTGCTGCAACCCTGTGCCCTGTGTGTTTCCCCATGGGTAGGAGCTCGGCCTTAAAGCATAGAGGAGACCTTAGGAGTAAGACATCATTACTGGGTAGCAAAATGTTCTTTCCATCCTCTCTGCAATGATAGGATGTGGTGTGACTTGGTTTAGCAATCCTTAGAAATGTCCTTGAAGCCACAGAAAGGGAGAGGAGTTGTTCCTTTTTGCTTAAATTTATGGTCAAAGAGTCTCCGAAAGATCTTCTAGAAAGCTGCAAACCTAAAAGGTTTTGACATTCACTATTGTGAACCATTTTGGCCCGCACAAGTCCTTTGCAAGCACAGTTCCACGTGGGATATATAACATTTTGACAATGGCGATGGTGCTTGCCAATGTGCAAAGCTTGGATTCCGTGTTTAGATTTCTTCTTCTTAGAAGTCCCCAGATCTCCCAATCAAAATAAATCCAGCCTTGTTTGGGTTTCCTGGCCGCCTGGCTCCTGCCGTGGCTGCAGCCCTACCGCACACACTGCAGCGCTGCTGCCGGCCCGTCTCTCCGAGCTGGAATATTTCACACCGACTCCCACCAGGAACTACTCTGCAGATAGCAGAGTGGCAAGAGATGTGACCCCACCGCGTCCAGGGTGCTTTGATGTAGGACAAGCCAGTAATGGAAAACTGCTGTATCAAGACAGCAGCCCCAAAGTCAGCGCAAAATCTGAAGCTGAAATATTGTTCCTTAGAGAGCGGCTTGAACTCTTTGCATGTTTAAAAGTCTGCTTTGTCCTTGCTGTGTATGGGATCTCTTCTAGATGTCCCCAGGTAGGGTTTTGCAGAGTCGATGGCCATCACAAAACGTGGTCGCCATGCGTGTGCCATCATTTCCCAGTGAAATTTGCACTCAGCAGACACGGATGATTCAGGGGACTTGTAATCAGATACAGGGGCTGCTTTGTGCACACGAGCAAGCTACCGCCTCAAAGCCCACTGCAAAATAAACACCTCAGCAAGGCTCCTTCCATAGCCTCTTGCGGTGCTGAACTTGTTTGAAGAAAAGAGCAGACAAGTGGCAAAAAAAAAAGTGCTGTCTGAAGTGGTTTGTGCTGCTTGGATAGCTCTGCAGCTGCTGGTACAGCCATCGAAGGTGCCACGTGTGCAGGTAGCGATGGGTGGCAGGCAGGAGATGTGGCCCCACCGCGAGCAGGGAGAGCTGGTGGTCGGCGTGCGTGTGCGGGGCGCTGGGCCTGCATCACCTCCCCAATGCACAACACGAGGTGCTTTCTGAAACGGTCTTTAGGTGCTTGGAGTCACTGTCTTCCCCTGAAGGACCCCCTGCCCCATGGGGTTGGTGGCCACCCAACACCAACTCCATCCAGTGTGGTGGCTCATGCACAACTGCCACCAGTTGCCCAGCTGCAGCCTGGGCACAAGCTGAAGACCTGACTCTGAACATTAAATTTAGGTCGAAGTTGCTGACTAGCAGTAACTGGAAATATCCCAGTGACACATTTTTTCCACTAGAACAATACCAGTCCTTACAGTGCTATTCAAATAATAATAACAATAATAATAATGAAGTATTTGCATATACAGATCCAAGGAAGCACATTGAAAAACACAGAAACTAAGAAACATTTCTTTTATTTTTCATGCTCGGAGTGCCTTTCCCAACTGTGCCTTCTATTGTGTATCATATATAACACTGCTCAATGCAATCTATTGACCCACCCAGTTAAGAATGTGTGAGTGATGCACAGCCCAGCGACTTGGCTCAATTGATCAAGGCGATCGCAGCTCACACCTCTGCTTAGTGATACAGTAGGTACAATAGACTCCATGAGCACTAAAAGGATACTTTGAGACTTAAATCTTAATTTGCCCTTTGAAAATAATTCACATATACTACTGCTTCTACTGCCTTGGGTCACTTCGGTCATTTTCCTATGAACTTACATTGATTTTTTTGTTCTCCAGCAAACCATACTAGTTTCAGTAGCAAATAAATCATCCTGTTCTCCCCTAACTAAACCAAACCTCTTGCAAATGTTTTCCCAGAAGGCTTGGATCTTCTCATGTAATTACCACCCTGTCTGCATGCCCAAAGGAGTGATATCTGGAACCGTCCATTGAAAATATGCCGTGTTTGAAGTGCAAAAGTATACAAAAAATACGATTTTATGCACGCTTACAAGAAATTAGAAGTCAGATGTAGGGAAGAGGAACAGACATGCTAACATCTTGGTAAAAACTAAGTAGATATTATGTACTTTAGTGCCACGTGGTCTTTGTCATGGTGATGACTCACAATGCCAGCTGCAGCGTATAGTAGGGATGGAACCAGAAGGTACCACGAGCCCCTGCAGAGAAGCTGATGCAGCTTACACCAGGTTGCACCCTCTGTTATGGTTGAAGGAGACCCTTGGCAGATAATTTAGATCCTTCTCCCTTAGCCCACACTATGTCTTTTGCCCATAGCAAGCAGAGCGAATATGGGGCTCTGTCCAACGTGACCTCTCCCACATTGCAGTTTTGTTGAAAACACTGTTACGCTCAGAAGTTGATGAAGCACCTGTCCCAGGACGGTACTACTTGTCCTTGTGCAAATATACAAAAGATTCTTCATCCTCCTTCCCTTTCTGTGTCTCACTTTATTACTGCTGTGGTTATTTGTTTCTGGACCACAGCAGGGACTTGCAAGCCAAATAAAGGCATGTGCTGCCAGCAGCAGCCCTGAGCAGCTGGACTGCTCCGCTCGAACCATTTCTTATTTATTAGTTGTTCCATGCATGGCATTTGCCCACATGTGCAGAGGCAGAGGCAGAGGCAGAGGTATGAGCAACATGCACTTCCCAAACCCAAACAGAGCCAGGAGCTGCAGGATCCCACCTTGCAGCAAGGTTTAAAGACTTTTTAGATGCATATATAATATGAAAGATTGGCCTGAAGCTGTTTTTTCAAGGCAGGAGCAACAGAGTTTTCCCAAGAGCAAATGTGCAAGACAGACCTGTGGCCAGTGAATCTTCTGTAGTAAAAAAAAATATGCCATACTAAAAAGTGTGTCACCTCCTTGGGGTTGGCCTCAGCCCAAGAGCACAGATGATGCTATGACCAGAAGTCTTAGAGCTGCAAAACTCTCTCCAGTGCTGCCTTACAAACAGCAGGGGATACTGCTTGGAAGCAGATACGGTTTTAACCTGCAACTGTTTTGTGTGTTCTTTTTTTTTCTTTCCTAGCCAAGAAAGGGAATGGGGAGAGTTATGTGGGAGACAGGGTCAAACATGTCAGGAATCAAATGTCTGCATTAGAAATGCCACCTTGCTCCAAATCAGCAAAGCAAAGAAAGGGTGCAAGACATTCTGGTTTCCTTTGCATCTGAAAAGATGCAGATCTGCATTATTTGTAAGAAAGAAAACAGTACGTGACATACAACAACACAACCTTGCTTCTAGTAAGGAAACCAGCCTGTCCAGGAAAGAACTTTCTTATCTCAGGATATTACTGAAATTAGGCCTCTGAGGCCGGCGGCTCTCGCAGCAGTGATTTAGAGGTCTGTTGGGTAATACCCTGCTTGGTTTAAAATGCGGCGTCGGAATTAGATTTAATTCTAACTACATGGCTCAAGCACCGAGTGTTTCGAGGTTAAGATGCAGCGTTCTCAGCTTTAAAGTCCACCCGAGAGTTATTGCTTGATGTTGTAAATGGACTTAGGGATCGTAGGAGACGGTTTTTCATTTCGGCTCTGATACAGTAAGCCACTTTAAACACTTGCTTATGTCACCCTGAAATAAAGGGGATTTATGTACGTGGTTAGGGGGCTTTGCTGGATCAGAGCATTTCTGCTGATTGCTGTTTATAGAAAGTGTGAGAAATAACCTGTGCAGATGTTTCTGGGCGATTCGGGAGCCTGAGAAAGGCTGGGAAATGCTGTTTTCAGCCGTCAGGAAGCAAAGATCTCTTCGGCAGGCCAGGAATTCTTTTGTCAGCTCTCAAGACAAAGCAGGGAAATTGCCGGGTCACCCAGCGTCGCGCTTTCCCTAACTCCTATCCCATTATTCCCGGCCTGCATTCAGAGTGCTTCCGCATCGCGGGCATGGAGTGGGGCGATAGGCACCCATGATGCGGGTCTTTCCCTCCTTCCAAGTCCACCCTGTGCTCCTTGCCCTTATCTGCGGGATAAGGACATGGATTTTTCAATGGCTGGGATAAGGAGGCTCGCAGGGGAAGCAAAGGCCTTGCGTGCGACATGTCCAATCAGCCCTACAAAGCCTCTGGGAGATGCTACATAATCTTCAGCATGTTTTTCCTGGCCCTTCCTCCTGCTGTTTACAGTGCAGGTAGTTCTCAGAGCTCCGGAGCACTTCTTGAGCACGGAGAGCCATGATGCATTAGAAGTGGTATTTAGCTCCCAGCCATTGCCCTGCACTTCTCTTTGCAGGTCCACTATCCTAAAGGATAGGATGCTCTAGGATTCACTATAGGATGTTCCTATTTCTTTGGGAATGTAATTAATTTCTCTCCTCCAGAAGTCCTAGCTGCAAGATTGTGTGTGCCCGAGGATATGGCCAGGAGATCCTTCCTAGGGGAAAGCCAGCTGGCTTGCAACTAGCCTCTCCCACTCCACATAAGTCTTTCCAATGGGAAATCATCACATACACAAATATAAATGGTGAAAGTGTCGTCCACTGTGTTTCTATGCATTCCAATGACAAATATTTGTACTTTCCTACTGTCTTATTTCAGGAAGTTCAGAACTGTGTCCCTAATCTTTTCAAATAAGACAGGTAGTATAGACCTCTGTTTCCTATATTGTCATGAGCCTTATACCAAATTAAACTATTTTTTCTCCCTCTTGAAAAGAATTACAAAGCAAAACCTTCCAATACTGTTTCAGAAAACATTCGTTCATGCAAAAGGCAAAACGAGGACCATGTTCAGCATAGACTGTGCTGTAGTCACTCAGCCTTACGTTCCTTGTGAGCATCTCCTCGTCCTCAGAGGCTCAACTGAACATTAGTCTGCCCAGTTTGGCCCTTTCTGGCAAGGAGGGAAAGCAGTGGAAATGCCTGAGCCCGGGAAGGAAGCGGGCAGTGCTTTGAACTGCATGGAAGCGCATGCCGGGGCAGGGATTGCAGCACAGGGCGCAAGCCCCTTATCTGGGAAGGCTGAATCACTTCTGCACCAACCATCAACTCATCCTCTTCCTTTAGGGCTTGTTTCCACTGAGTCACACACAGCGGTTTTCAAAAGCAATGAAGCCACTGGGGACAGTGTCCCCTGGGCAGAGCCTGGCCAGCTTCCCGGCCATCTGGGAGAAGAATTCACTCCTTCTTCCCACTAAGAGCTCTGGCAATGTCCCCTCCGCGTGCTCCTGGCCCTGGACGCTTGAGCAGAACTTGGCCACTTGAGTCAACTCTTGGGCCACCACCTGCAGAGTCATCCTCTTCCTCACCACAGCCACTGTCATTATTATTTATTAGGTGCTGGTCAAAAGCAGCTACTGGGAAAGATGCTCTATGAATACACAGAATGAAGAAGAAAAATTGTCCTGTCCTCCAAGATCTTGGTGTGTGAGTGTTAGACAAGAGGTGGCAGATGCCACACGAGCTAGCAAAGAGGCAGGACTGGTCACGGTGACAGGCAGCCCGTTGCAAGGCTGTCCCTGATTCAGCAAAGCCAAGTGCTGTTTCATGCACAAAATAAGCAGAAATGCGCTACTTTTTTCCTCTCTCCGTATAAGTTAAGCATTGCCAGTACAAAACAGTCAAGTGGGGGCAGCACGTCTAATCTAGTAGTTTGTTTTATTTTAATCAGAGGACCGTCATCTCTTCCTATCTCCTTTCAGCAGGTCTGTCCAAAGAACGGGCAAAATGGCACAAATTTCTGTGTATTCAGTACAGTAATTGCCTCCCAAATATGCAGCAAGCATTTAGGAAATATTCACTCTCCAATTATAATTTCTAATCCGAGTCATGGAAGAATACACTATATCCTCTTCATTTCTACAGTCACTGGCTAATGAAACATGCCGTGGATATTTATAGAACTGCCACTGTAAATAGCATTCGCATTTGGTGCCTCTGAGTTATTTAGTATGACGGTGCTTTCACCGAGAGGATTTTTTTCTCTTTTGAAAGGGAAAGGTTCCCTTTGGAGCCGTTTCTTCCTGTCATCTCTGCTGTTTGCATTGGACCTAACAGCCATGTGGACAGTTAGTGATAATTTAGTGGCAAAATGACTTGCATCCAGGGATTAGCTGAGCGTGGTGTGTGGATTTTCGGACAGTTTATAGGATGCTCCTAGGCAGTGTTTGGAGTTACGACAAAGATAAATAGGGAGCAGGGACGTCGCCAGGAGGGTTCATGTAAGATTGCAAAACAACTGTCAGTCTGTCTTTCCTAGGAAAACCTTTATATAAATATTTGCATGGGAGACTCCAATTGAGATTTAAATCTGACGCCTATGACACAGGTAACTAAAACATGCTTTTTTTGAAAAAAAATGCTAAGATCCAGAAGAGGCAGTGAGTACCCACAAGAGAGGCTTCCCTCCTGCAGCGGTCCTGTGTTCAGAATGAAGGAACGTATAGCACAGCCTGTGCTGCCACTGGTGGGTCTCAAAGCATTTTGCAAAGGAGGGCAATGTCTTTCTTGCCCATCTTCTAGCTACAGAAACCAAGGTGCAGAGAAAGAGTGTGCTTTGTGTGCGATCAGCCTTTACTCCAGGTCTACTGAAACCTTATCCAGGACTTCATCCACAGAAACACATTGCTTCGGCTCTACACATGCCTTATAAGTACCATCTGTGTTTGTGTATTGGAGATATATTATCTCTTGTCTTTACATATTCAGGCACATAAATGACGTGACTTTTTAAAAACATTCACATTCAGTTTCTCAAGCAGACTGGGGTCATGTTGCATGTGTAGGCACTAAAATAAGTGGCAGATTTTCAGAAGAATGTGATGTACTGAACTGTTTTGAAAAAATCTGTTATGTATTTTGGTGCATAATTTCCATCTGAGTTTGTGATGTCTGGCCCATGAAGTAAGCTCATTTGGCCTCTATTCACACATGCAATATGCAGTACTATGGATATGCAATACAAATGAACTGCCATACTAAGGAATTTGTTCAAACGGTCCCACCTCTTCACAGTTCATGAAAAGCATCAATAATTTGGAGACAAGCAAGGTTGTTGTGGATACAGCATCCCAGTTTCGTATGGAAGGTGCTCCTGGTAAAAGCACTAGAGCCCAGCTTCAGATATGAGAAATCCAAGCAGCAGGAGATGAGCAAGCAGCAGGTACAACTGCAGAGCTCATTTAGGAATTTTATCTCCTAACTTTAAATATCTAAAATTTAAGTGGTACGAAGTTAGATTCCCATAGCAGTCAATGGAAAGAAATATGTCTCCATGTCTTCTGGGACAAAAGCTCAATTTAAGATGCCCAGAATCAGCTGTCTGCCCAGGAGGTGTCTCTCTCTTTTGATCTTCAAGGAGATATAGATGGTTAAGGTAAATTAGAAATCTGTCTTTTTACTTTCTGGAGTTAGGGTAGCTGAATCTTGCTCCCCAGAGGAAATCTGGATGTCCTGTATTGATACAAAAGGCCACTGTCACTCATCAAGCTCACAGTGAAGCCTAGGAAGTCAAATGAACAGGAGTGGACTCCTACACTGCCCTTCCACGTGAAGTGTCCTTGTCTTGTGTGAACAGCTCTGCCCATCACTTCTCCTCTCTTTGCTTAGATGATGATTTTCCATGGCGAAGGGAAGGCTGTGCTCATAGTTTCAGTTTCCCCCTGTCCTTTTGTGTACAAGAACCTCAGGACCTGAAGAACCTCCTTTTATTCTTTGTAGACTTCATCTAAACTCTGATGTTGCTGAGTTCTTGTTTCTTGACATCCTGCTCCCACAGTCACATCTGGAGTCTTTGTTATTCATAGAATCATAGAATCATAGAATGCTTAAGGTTGGAAGGGACCTCTAGAGGTCATCTAGTCCAACCCCCGTGCACACGCAGGGTCACCTAGAGCACGTGGCACAGGGTGGCATCCAGGCAGGTTTTGAAGATCTCCAGAGAAGGAGACTCCACAACCCCTCTGGACAGCCTGTTCCAGGGCTCTGGCACCCTCACTGTTAAGAAAATTTTCCTTAAGTTCCTGTGGAACTTTTGATGCTTCAGTTTGTGGCCCTTTCCTCTAGTTCTGTCAGTGGCCACCACTGAAAAGAGACCATCCCCGTCCTCTGCACTCCCTCCCTTGAGGTATTTATATACACTGATTAGATCCCCTCTCAGCCTTCTCTTCTCCAGGCTGAACAGGCCCAGCTCCCTCAGCCTCTCCTCATAGGGCAGATGTTCCAGACCCCTGATCATCCTTGTGGCCCTGCGCTGGACTCTCTCCAGCAGCTCCACATCCCTCTTGTACTGTGGAGCCCAGAACTGGACACAATACTCCAGATGTGGCCTCACTCTTCTGATAACCCAGCAGTTCCTTAACTTGTCCACCAAGAGTCCACCTTGACATGTCCACAGCCTCCTCACATTGCAGCAGATAGAGCAAGATATTGGATTCACAAAGTGCCAGAAGCAGCAGTGTTCATGGAGACAGACTGTGCTAAATCAGCTCCTTCTCACTGTTCCTTGAAAACGTTCCTGTTTCTTGCTCTGACAAACTAGCCAAGTTTGTATTACTCTGATGACAGGAAAAAAGCATATACTCTGGGCTCCAGACATCTGGTGGAATAATAAACCAGAAGGGAGGGAGGGAAGAACCATCACGTTTTAGCTTACATCAAGTAGGAAGTCTGTCTTTTACTATTTGATTTATTTTATTTTATTTTCTGTAAAGCATCTTTTATTTCAAAGGGAAGTGAAAAGCACCATGGCTGTTTCTAAAGGGAAATGCTATAGCATATTTCCAATGGTTTGTGTATATTATGGCCCCTCTCAGCTTCAAGATGACAGCATGGACAAAACTCCGTGCCTACTATTCCATAGCCACAGGTTCATCTTTAGCCCGTGTTGGTCTCTGGGCCTGGGATGGGCTACAGTCCTTAGTCCTGGTTCCCCTGCTAGGAGCACCAGGGTGTCACAGCCTCTCCTGTCACTCAGTAATGTTTCATTTTATTCTGATGCTTCATCTTCCCAATGATTTGTGATTTCTTTAGGAAGCCAAGGCACTGAGAGGATGTAAAACTCAGGTTGGAGAGGATATGAACTCAGGTTGGAGAATTATGGGGAGCTAGAGAAGTTCCACATGGAAAGCAAGCCCTTTACCGCAACCCTAAAATAGAAAGTCAAACATTTTGTAAAGTTCTCCCTCTCCCTCATTGCTTTTTTTCCCCTCATTTCCACTTCATTGTAACCAATCAAGTATAACATGATGATGCAGGAAAGCTGGACCTTGTTGCTGTCTATCTGTGCCATCACGTTACATCTGTGATCAGGTCACTGCTGTATTTCCTGCCTTGGGTATGCTCATAATAAAATCCAAATATCAATGCACATTCACGGCCTTTGGGATACTGCAGATATCTGACAGTAAGAGGCCTAGAGAGATGCAGAAACAGAGCTTATCAACTCTGAGTTTTCACCTCCCATTTTAGGCATGGCACTGCTTGGTGTGGCATTCAAGGGCAGCCCTGCTCAGAAAATTTAAAAGTTTTCTCCTGAGAAGGGCAAAATGTTGCAGTTCCCTTCTGTGGAGGCCTGAAATGGCAGGCCTCTTGCATATCTTCATAACTGAGCTAAAAACTATTTAATACAGCGTTCATAGAAAAAAAAATCTTACTCAACAAGCCATACACCTTATGAAAAGCAATATTTTCTATAATATAACTTAGTAGAGGAACCTCTTGTAAGAAGACAATTTATTGCCGTGGCAGTAAGTGGTTGACATTTATGAGAAGTCTTGTTTTACAAGGCTTTCCTTTGGCTTGGATGCCAGCAATCCAGTTGTTCTTACTTGAAAATGAGAAGGAAACCAATATTATTTCATAAACATGATATTCCAGAGATGTTCTGGGGTAAGTAAGCATGCGGGTTGAGCCTGCTTGGACTCCATGGGCTCATACGTGGCCAGGACTGTAAATCTGAGGCGGGTTGCTGGTTGAAAGGCAAAGCTGGTTTTCCCTGAAGTTGCTTCATATTAAACTCTATCTCACAAGGCCAACTGGAGGCTCCTGAGCGCTGCTGGCACAACTGCATTTTATACTAGGGGGAAGAAGCAGGGACAGGAGCAAGGCTGGGTCCTTCCCAGAAAGATGGATGTAGGACAGAGCTGGTCATGGCTGAGATGAGGGTAATGCTGCTGGGGACCTGGTCCAGCCACTTCCCACCACAGCAGTGGGCAAGCACTAGCGAGGACTTCTAGGGATGTGACACAGGCCAAGTTGGAGGTAGGAGGATGTTCTCTTGTCCTCAGCTGGGGTCTCCTTCGCTTGCGCCCGTAACATCCCCTGCACTGGAACACGTTGGGCACTGTCGAACTGCAGGAGCTTGTGACTTTTAACCCTCGGGACTTGTGTCTGAAAGCAGATCTGTCCTCAGTTAACCCCCTAAGTATGCCAGCTCCTGGAAAGGCGGCTTTGGATCTGGGAGCCAGCCCAGATGTCGCCAGTGGAGAGCATGATTGGTGCACGCAGAAGGGCCCTGCACGCTGCGACTATTGGTAGACTGCATCCACCCTGGCAGGCTCTCGGGGAGCCTCTGCTTGGTTTTGGCAGTGCTTGAGGCCTTGTCTTGGCGAGACGCATCATCGCGATGAGCAGCGGGTCCGTGTCACGCTTGGGAATGTAGCTTGGCCGGAGGGTGGAGCATTCCCTGGAGCTGCCCCCCCCGGCCAGGGTCTTGGCGTGCATGACGGCAGGGGGGACAGGCAGCCAGGGGGCTGCCTTTGTGCCTAAGGCTGCCTCATGCTGAGGAAGAGATTTCCAAGAGCAAAAGAGGCTTACGAGGTACATATCCCATTAGCAGGTAGTGGGATTGTGGGCTTTCTTAGGATTGTGTGGGTGCACGCTGAGGGCTTTGCTGAGCTGGGGCTACAGCTAACTTACCACGCTGCGTGCAAGGAAAGAGTCGGGAAAGGCCTTGATTGACTTGACCGAGGCCTTGACTGACGAGTTTCATCAGGTCACAGTGCATGGTATTTCTTTCCATCCCAATCTACAGAAGCTTGGAAGGAATAGTTTTCTATACATAAAAGTTTTATCGGTAGTATTGTACCCCTTAACACTTGAAATAAGCTATACCAGTACGGAAGCACACCTCTGGACCAAGATAATGTCACAAGCAAATGCTGTAATGCATCTCAAGTAGGATGGCTCTCTGGTGTGGGACAGCCACTCTGAGCAAGGTCCAAATGAGTATAACTCCAAGGAGAGCAGAGATAGCTGCAGGGAGGAACTTTATTGCAGCCTTTGAGCTATCTCAGAGATGTCTGAATGGAGTATTGAGTTTTCTGCAAGCTTGTGTGGATGTTCCTCTCCTGAAGTACGTGTCTGCTCTCTCTTTCAGATGACGGAGGGCCGCAGATGCCAAGTGCATCTCCTCGATGACAGGAAGCTGGAGCTCCTTGTTCAGGTAGGAAACCTGCCTTCGGCAATGCGAGAATTGCTGCTACTGTGGCTGCTGGGGGGAAAAAAGGGTTTCTAGTGAGCTCAGGTAGCAACATCACACTACAGTCACATGCCAAGCTCAGGGGAAGGATTTGCAAGGATGGATCTGCATGGAGGGCAATCTAAGACTGCAGCATGGAATGGCTGTCCTGGGCTTCAATGGGGGTAGCAGGACCCCCAAGGTGGTGCATCCCCACTGAGAAACACCAGCAGATGGTGTTGGAAAGGGCGGGAAAACACAAACATACTTCAAAATGAGTTTGTGCTCCAGCTTCCTTTTTATTCCTTTAAAAAAGGAACAAAGAAGAAAATCGGAAAAAGTTTGAATCTGTTGTAATGATGGGACCCATGGAAGGTGTCCTCTACTGAGCCTTCCTGACACTTTTCATGCTTCTCCTGGAGATCACCAAAGGGTTAATAGCAGGAATTAGAAGAATGTCTTTTCTTTTACTGCGGCTGCTGGGCCTGGCCGCAGGCAGCCAAGAAGCAGGAAATGAAACTTCCCATCGCACTTGGATTACCAACCGCTGGCCGATAAACTCAGGGCAGGCAGGATCTTACTCCAGCAAGCGGTGAAACCTGAATGGGGATTTCTGACAGCGACTTGAATCACAGGAAATGCAGTTCAGCACTGCTTTCTGGAGAGTTGCTTAAAAAACACCATTAGCAAAATGTTAATGGGTATGATTTTTTCAAGTACTTAGTCACTCAGCTATCTAAGTGGCTCGACTTTCAGAGACATTCAGCGCACACGTGCTTGGTGCGGTCAGGGATCACCCGAATAGCTGGGAACAAACTGAACTGGGGCTCGGAGGAGAATAACGAAATCCCTATGACTAATTAGTTTAAGCAAAGCATCGCCCTGATGCTGTGGGATCACTGCAAGGCTGTGGGTCCCTGCACGGGGTGGAGGATCTCAGCTCTGCAAGGCTTAGCAGATCTTTCCATGGGCATTGCATCCATGGGCACATCTTTAAACACTAATTATCTTCATCAGTAGCATGTGGATTTGGACTCCTAATTCACACAGATGCTGTTGAAATTTTTGCTAGTTCAATGAAAACAAGCTAGCCATTTAAAAACAGCTCTAATAAAGCATTGCTCGTGATAAGAATAACCACAGTCTAAAATGCACTGCTGGAAATGTACTGGAGCTGACTACCCAACCAGCCTGCTTACTTGGGGTCTTCACCAATAACATTTTGGTTACAATAAAGCTCATGAAAGAAAGCACAGTGAAGCTGACACTCAACGGGAAGGGTTTGGAAGCAGAAGCAATACCATGCGATTTGTTAAGCGTTTGATCACACCTTCAATGGGAATTTCCAGTGATCAATATAGGAAGCAAATTGCTCTGTAAATCACACTAACTAGTTTGCAAGTAACCCATAGCTGAATTTTATTTATACAATAAATTGTTTCACTGTTTTCAAATAATGTGGGAATGGGGGAAAGCCAGAAAGTGATTGTGAAAAATTCATGCTCATAAAAAGCAGTAACCTTTGCTATGTACAGGTTGACCCAGCTCTTTGTACAGCACCATGCTGCATATACACAGCATTGTACACTGAGGGATCTCAGCTGCATTTCTGGTTAAATGAGGCTCTTCAAGGTTGTTCAGCATATTGTGTTCACGGAGATAACAAATAGATTGCTTTTGGGTGGAGCGAGAGGAAGAGGATGTTTGGATTCGTATTGTGCCTGTGCTACTGATCTTGGTTGCGGACGTGGGTGAAACGCTTCAGGTCACTACATCTTGGCTGCCTGCAAAGCACTGACGAAGCCACCAGCTTCATGGTGGCCTCAGGGCTGCCACTGCTTCCATGAGCAGTGCTTGATCCAGGGAGGTCCCTGAGCCTCCCTCCAGGAGTCACGTGCACTTGGCCAGGGCGAATCCCACCATCCAGCCCTTATTGTCTGGGGCTTGTGCTGAGATCCGAGATAAAGGTTGCTTTTGTAAGTTCTAAGTAGCATTATATTTGTTATTACCTTATCTCATAGCTGAACTGAATCAGAAGCTGTAAATAAAACGTTCATCCAAACCAGAGCTTCTGGCTGTGACTTCAAAGCTGTGTTTATCTGTGGATGTCTTGCCATGAGCTGAAACTGAGGCTGCTTTGCTTAACATTATGTCTTGAAAGAGAAACTTCCATAATTGTGTCGGTCCTTAGCAAACAAATCTGCATTGACTTGACTTGTGCATGACCAATCTCCCAAATTCTCATGTGAAATTTGTCCCTTCCCACCAACCTTGACCTTTCCTGGAAGCTCCTCTGTAGCAAAGCTCACGCTCCTATGGCTAGTTTAAAAGTGACCCCTGGGAATCAGGAGAACTGGTTGCTGTCCCATGAAAAAGGCTGAAATAATACCATAACCTGGAGGTGGCTTCACAGCTGTGTGTGTGGGTACCAAGTGCCTGGCTTGCAGAAGGGTGAGGGATCATGCTCTGTGAATGGGAAGTGATTGTATATCCTTGTGGAAAAAGAAAGGAGAAGGAGTTGGGTCAGATGGGACTAGGGCGATGTGTGCAGCTCCCTTGGCATGGGTGCAGGAGGGCTCCTGGGGCATCATAGAATCACAGAATGCTTAAGGTGGAAGGGACCTCTAGAGGTCATCTAGTCCAACCCCCCTGCACACGCAGGGTCACCTAGAGCACGTTGGACAGGACTGTGTCCAAGCGGGTTTTTATGATCTCCAGAGAAGGAGACTCCACAACCTCTCTGGGCAGCCTGTTCCAGTGCTCTGTCACCTTCACTGTTAAGAAATTGTTCCTTAAGTTCCTGTGGAACTTTGATGCTTCAGTTTGTGGCCCTTTCCTCTAGTTCTGTCAGTGGCCACCACTGAAAAGAGGCCGGCACCATCGTCCTCACTGCCTCCCTTGAGGTACTTGTAGACACTGATCAGATTCCCTCTCAGCCTTCTCTTCTCCAGGCTGAACAGGCCCAGCTCCCTCAGCCTCTCCTCATAGGGCAGATGTTCCAGGCCCCTGATCATCCTTATGGCCCTGCACTGGACTCTCTCCAGCAGCTCCACATCCCTCTTGTACTGGGGAGCCCAGAACTGGACACAGTACTCCAGATGTGGCCTCACCAGGGCTGAGTAGAGGGGCAGGATCACCTCCCTCGACCTGCTGGAGACGCTCTTCTTGATGCACCCCAGGATCCCATTGGCCTTGTTGGCCATGAGGGCACACTGCTGCCTCATGGTCAACTTGTTGTCCACCATGACACCCAGGTCCCTCTCTGCAGAGCTGCTCTCCAGAAGGTCAGTCCTCAGCCTGTACTGATGTCTGGGGATCTTGAAACCATGCAGGCCAGTGACTTGAAGGAGAGAGACTGTATTCCTCACCCAGAGGAATGCATCTGGGAATGATCAGGGCATGTGCAAAAAGCAGTGTATTGAACAAAATCTACTCCCGTTTTGTCTGCAAATTAGCTGTGATGGAACTTGGCAATTTATGAATATGTTGCTTGACATCTATCAATTTATGGTTAATGGGGACCATACGGCAGCCTGCAGGACGATGGCAAGTGGTGGGGGTGCTCCTGTGGTCGCTTGGAGGAGTCAGCCTTGGCACGGCGTGACAACTCATCCAAAAACACCAAAACGTTTCAGTACCACAGAATTTCCCCCAAAACTAGGACGACTCCTCAGGCTGGCCACACAGATCTCTCCAGTGGGACCTGTCATGCATGTGTGCCTTATTTTCATTGCTGATCCCCAAAAGTGAGCTTCTGGCTCAAAGACAGCATTTATAACCCTTTCTGGGAATGCTGGCTGGTTTCAATCTTGGCACGTAATGCAAGGGTTGGAATTACCACCATGGGGCGAGGGCTCCTGCTTTCAGTCAGTCCAATGATGTCAACTAAAGTCTTCTCTCCCAAGCTGAGCAGTACAGCAAGAGCAATAAAAATAAAATAAAATAAAATAAAATAAAATAAAATAAAATAAAATAAAATAAAATAAAATAAAATAAAATAAAATAAAATAAAAAAGCAGAAACAGAGGCTTTGCAGATAAAAGAAAACTGTTTTGTCAGATAAATACTGAAATTTAGAAGGTCTAATCATGAACTAGGCAGAGTGTGATCATATGGAAATCTCTTCCTGAGGGTGTGAAACACAAAGCCTGTTTGACTTGGGATTATGGGGAAGAGTTGCATTTGGGATGTGTTTCGTTTGATAAATGCCTGTTGATGCTCCGTTGTGTGTGGCAAGTTTACATCGGATTTTTTTTTCTTTTTGACAGCATTTTCTCTCTGAGATGCAGCAGCACTCGGCTCCTCAGATCTTCTTACACTCTGTTTTTTTTCCCCTTTCTGCTTCTGTTTGATGCGTGTTTAGTTTCTAATGCAAGTTTTTTAGGAGGGTGTTTGGCTTTATCCAGCTAATCCTTTGCAGTGAGCAAGTCCCTCTTTCCTGCTTCTGAAAAAAATGGATTTGCTCACATCTCTGGCACACTAGCTGCTATATTATTTCCATGTGGCTGCATATCATTTATCTGTTGCACATGGAAGGTTTGCGTTGCTCTGTGTGAGGGTTTTACGTAATTGGCAATTTGCTCCTTTTTGGGGGATTATAAACATACAATATGTGGGGTTTTATAAACATGGCTTTCCATGTGCCATGTAGAACATCCTTTTCCAATTTCTTTGCCCTGCCCATGCTACCTTGGAGTCCCATGGGGGCCAGGACTTGCCTCTGCTGTGCTTGGCATGCCAAGTGCTCTTGTCAGCGGGGATGGCGCCTCGTGGGCTGGTGACTCACTGTGGGGACATTGTCACCAGCTTGTCCCAGCCAAGATGTGCTCAGGGCATACGGTTGTCCCTCATGCCACCAGGCTCAGCCTCTACTGCCCCAGGCCTGGAATATACGGTATCTTTGTGGGGCAGTAACTTAGTTGTTACCGCTAGAAGTGGTAAGAGAGAAAAATGAAATGTTCCTCCCCTCTTCAAAAGATGGTATTATGGTTTTTCTCTTGCTTATTGCTTATGATCATGGAATCTCAAACAATGAATTTGCCTGTTTTTTGCCCCACACTCCTGTTCTGCAGAGTGCCAGGCACAGGCAGGACGGGTCTGGGTGACCTGGTGGCCCTTTAAAAGGAGTAGCTGCTGGAGCCGAGCAGAAACACAGCCCTGACCGTAAATGGAGACATTTTTGGGTGTCAGAGCCATCCTGGCGATGTGAGAGAGTCGCCGCGGCTCCCTGCAGCGTTGCAGGCTTGGCTCCAAAAGTGCTTTTAACCGTGTCCACATAGGGAAGCAGCGCCCGGCTGGCAGCAAGGAGCACATGTGGGTGAGAAGGGGACGCTGCCCTGCCGGCTCCACGACCGGCACAGTGGGGCTGGAACGAAAAGAAACATGTCCTTCCCATAGGGCAGGCAAATAATCCGACACCGGACTGACCCCAAGTGGAGTTTTCCGCTAGGAAAACCCCTTGTGCTTAGAAACTGTGTGAAATTTGGTTTTAGGTCATAATTCAAAATAGGCCAGAGCTGAAAGAATGTTTGGATCTACATGCTGGAAAGGAGGCTTTATTTTCCCTGTCTGCAACACTAAGTCTCCTGACTTCAGAAACAAATCCTGATTTACTATAGTGAGAGTAAGACTGTAGTCCAGCTCAGGAAGTATTTGGAAAATTGCAAAGTAGATTTCTGAGCGCCTTTGGCATTAAAAATTACTGAGATCAACAGCTTTGGATTGAGATGGGAATCTTAGAAGGATCCTGCCAAGCAGCGTCTTGAGTCGGATTTACATCACCGGAACAAGCTGTGCGATTCCCCCTCAGCAGCCTGTCACTCCTGATAGATTAACTGTGCTCAGCTCTCTCTTCTGGGGAAAAGACTCCGTCCTGACCTTTTGCTAATTCGCTTGTCTCCATCTGAGAGTTTTGATGGTCTCTGGTGCAGCGAGAGTGACTGTAAATGGGGTAAATACTGCTTGGTTGCTGCACGGTGGGAAGGTTTGGTTGCTGCACGGTGGGAAGTGATGGGTATTGCTCGGCTGTGGGAGACAGGCTGGCCATGCACATGAGCACTCTCATTAAGCGGCCACTGAACTATGAATTTAGAGCCTTTCTGCTGAAAATTTGGCTGATTACCTGAAAATTAGCAGTGTTTAGCAGTGCTTTGAAGGATACGTGGTGTTAGGAACTTTGTTGGCTTTCCTGGCCAGCACACCTCCCTGAGGCACAACCCTAGATGTTGCCTTAGACCAGATAAATGGATCAATGGAAAGAAGGACCAAGAGAACTAGGTCTGTTCCCAAACCCCTCAGTCTATAAGCTGCAGCAAGCTGCTCCGCTGACCTCCTCAGAAGTTACCACCACTAGCCTCCATGGATTACCCAACACGTGGGGTCAGTCCAAAGGGCACAGCGGCAATGCCCAGGAGGCTCCAGGAGATGCTTGATGGCTGATAGAAACATATGGGAGAATCTAAATGCATGGAACAAGAGCTGCAGACTACCAGCAACCCGAAGGCAGATAAGACAATTTCCTTGGATATTAACTCAAGGAGGTTTGCAGCTTTGGAATCCATGAACCAAAAAGCCAACAGTGGTTAAGCCTGGAGGGGAGAGTGTTCACTAGGAAGAGCAAACAGAAGAGCACAAGGACAGAAAAAGAAAGAAATTCAGCATGCCAGGCCGAGAAGCTTAAGATCTAAGAGGGGTTGCAAGCAGGGTGGTGTGTGCGCATCAAGAGATGGTTGGACAGACCAATTTAAGAGGAAAGGATTGGTTATGAGGGCAAAAGTGAGACAGACATGGTAGGCAATGGGGAGCAAGCTGGTTTTTGAGGTTTCGCATGAACAGGATTTGAAGAGGGGCTTCAAAGGGTTGCGAAGCACTAAAGCACTGATGAGCAGTGATCCCAAATGGACGGCACACATGGAGACCCTCCAAAGAGAGCCACAGAGAGGATCCGTGCATGTGGCTGAGGTCGTTCTGGTCAAACAGCCCAAAAGAAATCTCACCTGCTTATAGATCTGGAAATTAATGAAACCCAGCAGGGATAGCTCAATTCCTCCAGGCTTGTTGCCCAGTGGCCTGTGGGGAGACATAGGTTTAGGAGAAGATGGGACAAATGGAGGCAGGAGGCAATAACCATTAGGACCTTGAAGAAGGAATCAGATGGTTTCTGACTGACCTTGCGGCAGAGGGAAGGCCGTGGGATCTGTATGGGAGGTTATCCAGTGTGGATCAAACTTCCCTGGCATGGCAGTGCTGCGCATCCCCCGCTTTCTAAACCATGGAGTGAAATGAGAGGGTGATTTCCAAGGTCCTGCATAATCAATATCCCTGTTATCAGCCTTGAGAATAAATTACATTTAAACTAATGCAGGCTGGGGAGCTATCCATGACCTGTCAGGAGGCAGATAAGCTGAAGACATATGTTTATTCATACTACATATACTGAGAGTTGGATATTCTTTACAGATGGTCAAATATGAGTGAAAATATTCTGTGTTTTTTTCAGTTTTTTTCCATTAAAATTTGTCAAATAGTCTCAGTGTTGTACAAAGACAAGAGTTTTGCAAACTTGCTGGGATTGCTGGTGATTCTTCCAGTAAAATATATGGTGTTTCCTTTAGCTCAAACAGTGCTGTTGAGAAAGCTCTTCCCTTTCTGATGAGTTATCTCCTAAGGTCTTGCAGGACAGGCTATTCAGGCGGCCTTGGTGACTTCCCACCACATGCACCAACACAGAAATTGCATATCCCTGCCTGAGGGATGCATTATAGTGAAAACAAGTCAGAATTGCTCAGAGAAAGCCACACAAGGCGTTCAAAAAACTCAGTATTGCTCCTGCCTGGCTCAGCTGCTCCGTGACTTAGTGGCACTACTCTCGGTGCTGGAGTCAGTTGAAGATGACAGTGGCCTTGGAAGCGGAGGAGCCAGTGGCAAGTTCATCGCACTTACCCTGAGACATGTGCAGTGTGGGTGTCTCTGAGCTGCTCTTTTGTAGGCAGCAGATAGAACAGGGCACAGCTGAGCACATCCTAAAACAAATCCTGTGGAATGAAGCAAGGCTCTAAAGGTGCCCATTTCTCTCCTTGGCCAGAAAAGGAGTCCCCACAATCCATCCTGGATGGATGTTCATGCTGTGGGTGTTCAAGCATGCTCTGATCAATCCCTGTTTGGCTCCCCAACTCCCACTCTCATGTCCTCCTGCATGGGCTACGAACCTCAAGGAGTAAATTCAGGTAAGAAAATGTTCAATGTGGTACATGATAAAAGCTG
Source organism: Tinamus guttatus (assembly GCF_059628265.1). NCBI lineage: Eukaryota > Metazoa > Chordata > Aves > Tinamiformes > Tinamidae > Tinamus > Tinamus guttatus. The sequence continues at coordinate 747,363 of NW_028288682.1, forward strand.
CCTCTTGGCAGGAATAGAAAATGGAAACGGAAAATTGTTTTTACAGTACATTCTGAGCGAGTAATTTTGAAAAATAACACACGTACTGGATGATTTCAGGAGATATTGAACACTCTGAAACAAAGTAGCTCTGAAAAAAAAAAGACTAACAAGGTAGTATAGCAGATTAGTTTTCATTACAGGATAAAAAAAAAAGTCCAATTTGAGCTAGTGCTTCAGGATGGAGCGTTTCCAATTACTGCTGCCATTGGATTGTACAGTACGACTGCGAGGATGACAGTGAAGGAGAGATGCCAGACTCGATTGTTTAAGCTACGTTACTTGGTTTATAGAAAATGGTTTTCCTTTCCTTCTTCCCTTTCCTTTTTAAATACAAGTGAATGCCATGTAGACAAAAGATCTAAACTTAACATCTGAAAGGCTTTTCCTTCTGCACAGCGCAAGGAAAGCCATGTCCGTGAATGAGGCTCTGGGGCTGCCCTTCCTTGGGAAGCCAGGAAGGTGCCTCCGCTTGGCCAGACATACTCTGGGGCTCCCCATTCCTGCCCTGTGCAATCCCTACCCATTCCAGTTGAACTGACCCAGCGTGCATCAACATTATCTCTTTTCTTAGACCCAGTCTCTTTGGAAATGGTGCAAAATGCTGTCACCAGTGATGGAACAAGCCTCCATCCCCACGCTTTGCAGTGTTTCCAGCATGCAGCCTGTCAGTCCTTCTGTCTTTATTTCAGGGAAGTGCCTACTCATGACACTTGACTAGAAGGGGGACTTTGGGAGATCTGATGTCAAAACGCATTTGTATCTCTCTTTTGTGGTTTATTTTCCTGAATTCCCTCCTCTTCCCCCAGGGATGCGTGAGCTTGCTGACTGCAGCACTCCTGTGATTTCTCTGCCTGGAGAACAAGCAAGGCAGGCTCAACGTCCTGCTGCAAGCACAGAGGAGCTGCCTGTGGCATTTGTATGTGTGTGTCTGTGTCAGCCCTGACATGGGATGTCATCAGAAAAAACATCAGCTTTTCTAATTTTCAGGACAGGGGAGATGGCTCTTGGCTTATAATTGGGTCATGTTTAAAAAAAAAGAAAAGAAAAGCATGACCTCATCGTGAGAAGTAAGATGTGCTCATTCCCCCGTTGCATTCCTCTCCTGACCTCTCCCAGAAAAGAGATCCTTTCAGAGCGGAGGCTGGTCACAGAGCTAGGACAGCATTTACTTCGCCATCTCTGCACTCATAGCCAGTTCATCAACATTGTGTTTCACGGTGTCTCATTTGTTATTAGTTTGCCATGAATGTACACATATTTGGGCAGAAAGAAGCACAAATTTAAACCTGCCTTGACAGAAAGCTTCTCTGTCTGTTCCGATCTTGACACTGATGCTATCTTGAACAGGTCAGACCAGATACTTGGAAACAGAACCAACAAGGCCACCAACTCTGGAAGCTGTTTAGCTTTGGGAAAATTGACTAATAGTATAGATTTGGTTTAGTGATTCATCCTTTTTGGGGCAGGACTCTGCTGCTCTTCCCATCTCTGACATTCCTGGTTTAAGTCAGAGGAGTTCCTGTATTGTAAATAACGGGGACTGGATTCATCTAGGCTCTTCTTTTCTGCTCAACTCTGCCCTCCCTGTTTTGCAGCCCAGGCAGTTTTAGAGATGTTGGCCTGTCAGAGTAGATCCTACCATCTCGAAGAACCACTTGTCTCCTTTAAGAAAGAAAAAAATTAAAAGATCTGCCTTTGCCATTCTTAAAAACAAGATGAACCAGCTAAGTCATTTACACTTCATTTCCCCTCCTAGCTTTGAAACTGGGATAAGCATTTCATGCCTAGACTCACTGTGACCCACATGGCGATTTGGGAAATGCTGTTGCACATGGCTCCCCTGCCTGCTTGATGTTCATTGAAGGAGACGCTCGCTGCATCCCCTGCATCGCTCATCAGTCGTGTGGAACAGCCAAGACACTGCATGGGGAGAGACTCCAGAAAGCAGCGCTGGTGAACGGTGTAGAGACAGAAACACTCAGTGTTTTGACTGTGACATGGGTTTCTCTTCGTTACTAGAAAGATTTTATTTTTTTGATTAATTTAGTCCCTTCTTTCGGTGACATTTCATCAGTAAATACCTAATGAGAATACCTTCCCACTTAAACTCTGCTCTTTACTCTATCTCCATCCCTGCTATTAGTGGACAGCGAGTGAATGAGGCTATTTCTTGAGATCCAGTTCAAGCCTATCTTCTATAGTTCCCTGATTATTCCTGACTTTTGAGCACCCAGAGGATTTATACAGAGAGGTTAAATGTATTCATGTGTTTTAAAGATTAGGAAGCGCTATTTCCAAGTTCAGCCAAAACGTGTGTGGTTGGTCTGCCTCATTAATGTTGAAAGCACAGAGGTCCTGGGGGTTGCAGCAGGACACAATATATCCATGAAAACAGAGAACCAGAGCCAAGTGTTTCCAGCAACCAGCGTGGTCACTTCTTTGTATTTCCAGAATTTTCTCAAATTATTCAATATATTTCTCTGAGATTCAGAGAAAGCCAAAATCAGGCAACTTCTGTGTGATTCAGAGCTTGTCACAAACATTTGCACAGCTCTGTCTCTCGAGCTTTAAAGAATGGTTTTAATGCACTTTTCAGTCCCTTTCCCTGAACAACAGCATAGAGGCAGATAGCATGATTTTTTTTTATTTTCACTGTGTGGGCAGTTGATCAGTGACAGATGTTTCTAATTGCATTAAGCAAGTGGAAATAATGAGAATTAGATAGCAGATTCTCCAGGAATTTACATTTAGATTGAGTTACATTTTGCTATTAAAAAAAAAAAGGCGAATTCAATGTAGACACACTAGTTCCTCAGTAGAAATGGGAGCTGATTATTTTTAATTATTATTTGATTATCTAAAAATGGACTGTGTTACTGTACTTAAAAACATTTGACTCGAGGGGATGATTTAATACGTGTGCTTATGCCTCTTGAAAAAGCCATGAAACAGTGAAATCGTCAGCAAACATTTCTTCAACTTTCCCATAATGCTGGTATTGAAAGGCAAATGGAAAACAAGCAGCTTGGGATCACAACATCCCTATCTTATGGAAAATTTTCCCAGTGTTTAGATGGCCATGAGCAAGTACAGCTGGACGGGGCTCAACGGAACCGTCTGCATCCCTGACAAATTGAATTAAGTTGTATTGACAGGAGACACCTTCCTTCGTCCCCGACACCCTAACACTGAGCTTGGCAAGAATTTAGGGCTGATTATCCATGAGCATACGTTGTATGCCATGGATTTAGAGACAGCTGAGGGAAAGTGGGATAGAGATGCACAGGCTGCACAGGATGGGCGTGCAAGTGGGGTCCCTTTGTGCAGCATCTGCCGCCACCACATGACACATATATGACAATTATCTCCCAATTCATGCCAATAGGAAATGAGCTGTGTTTCAAACCACTGGAGGTTTTCCTTTGGGGACTGCCTCAGAGATTTTTTTTTCTCCTCCTAGATTTCAAGTTCAGCTTCAGATACAGAAATGTGCGAGCCCCCTGTCAGCAGAAAGGGGATTTATGTGCAGTGCAGATTATACCAGGTCTCTGTTAAGTGAAGAATCCAAGCTATAATATTTTTTTAACTAGCTATCTGGCTCATTTTCTTTTTCCTAATGAGAGCCTTATCCACAACTCCTTGAAGTCAGAGAGGCTGTCTATCAGCTTCAGTAGTCTTTGGATCAGATTTCAGATCACTGATTCATTATTAATTACACATCTGGGACTCCCTGTTCAAAGAGTTCATTGTTAAATAAATTCACTTTTAGACATTACAGACTTGGCATTCTTGTGCATTTAATAAAATTCTGGGAAATCAGCAAAGAACCACTGGCCAGCTTTTCTTCTGGTACTGATGAATGAATCTCTACTGAGCAGTAGCAACTGCACTATCAGGATACAGCATCTCTTTGCTGCCATATAACCATTTTCTGTCTAAGACCAGGTCTGCATTTGAGACTTTTGTCTGGCTAGTATTGTTGCTTAAGTTTGTCATTTCTCCTTTATTTTTCTTAAAGAAAAAAAAATCTACCATTGAGTGTTTATTGAGTGATACTGTAGTTTCTTTCCTGATGTGATACTGTAGTTTTTTCTTTTTCTTTTCCTTTTTCCAGTTTCTTTCCTCTTTCCAATTGGTTTCCTCTTTCCAGTTTCTTTCCAGTGCTGCTGGTATCTTCTTTCTGGGACAAACTGCAGTTACATCCTCAGTTTCCTGACAGCATCACTGTAGACAGGCAGGAAAATGTTTTCCCCATCCCTGTGGCAATGGAAAATGCAGTTGAAAATATATTACCAAATTATATGGTCTTTCATTTTGCCCTTAACAACAGAGTTTGAGTCCAGCCATGGAGGCATTCATCATGACCATGAAGGTCATCTGGAAGCTCTGTTTACATGTAGGGATATGACTTGGTGGAGGGATATGTAGAAATAAAGATTTTCCTGTTGAAGTCTGTTGCAAACCTTTCAGCCTAGGCTCTAGGTGAAAAAGCAGTGCATATTATGGAATGATTTAATGGCATAGGGTATTCCCACTCTGCAGCTGGAGTCACCAGACCCAACAGTCCGTATGCCCCTTTCTGTGCTACTAGCAAACATCTCCAAAGATACATTTTGCTTTTGATGAGTTATCAGGCATTTTGGGGAAGGAGATGGGGATTAAACTTTTTTTTTTTCCCTTCTCATGCAAGATCCGAGCTGTAAAATGGTTGAGTTGATCCCAGTTAATACTGATGTCAGAAGAGACTGTGGGCATAGATTTTGATGACAACTACCTGGTTTCTAAAGCTTTCACTTAATCTAAAACTGCTTAAGTTATTTGGAAAGGAAAATCAATAGAAATGTAGTTCTCACCGTTTAAATGATGGAGCTCTGAGTGTTTATCAGCAGCAGACATCCATTTCAGTCTATGTCATGTATGAAATGAAGGTATAAGAATCACAACACACCTGTGGAAGGGACAGTGAAGTAGGAGAGGATTTGTATCACTGAAGAACCTTGAACCCTTCAGTAGTCAAAGCAATTTGCCTTCTGCAAGTCAGATGTCTCTCCTGTTTTATCACAGAGAAGGACAAAACCCTCCCTCTGCCCAAATTCACCTGCCTCGTATTTTTCAGAGATCATATTGAATATGGTTATTCTGTTCATACTCACATACGATTTGCAGCTCTTCCTAAAACTGCAGTCCTCGCAGTTCAGGAGCAAGCTCTGCATTGAGGCTGCAGCTGGATGGTAGCTGCAAGAAGGAGCAGGAGACCTGTCGTTCAGGCAGGGTGGCTGCTGCCTGGTGAAGAGCGAGATCTTCAGTTCCCAGAAGTCCATCAAAATCTTCAGCATCTTTTTTTTCTGGATGTCTCTGCTTCCAACATCATCATCTGTTAGCAGCATGACGAGGCTTTGATTTCCAGGCTGGCCTAGTTCATCAGACTTGGGCCATGCCACTCAAAGGCAAATTTTGAGGGTCTGTATTGATGAACACAGATTTGGCCTTCATCTGGGTAATGACCCAGAAGAACTGCAGCTTGGGATTGTGCTATAAGATCTACCTACTCCCACTGTCTGGATTCCTTTGAAAATACCACAAAGTAAAACACTGTGCGAGCATCAGCAAACCAACAATTCAAACATCTAAATCCCTTTCTCTTCCCACATGTCCCCATGCTGTTACTCAGCATTCCCCAGACTTATAAATAATCTGATTAAACTGACTGCTCATGATGGCAGTATCTGTCAGACCCCATAGAGTTATTATGGTTGGAAAAGACCTTCAAGATCATCAAGTACAATTGTAAATCCATCACCACCATGCCTAGTAAACCATGTCCCTAAGTAAGTGCCCCGTAACTCCATCTGCCTCAGCTTGTGGCTTCCAGGCCCCTGTGCCATGCCATGGCATGCCCGTTTGGTCTGCTTGTGGCTCTTCTGCAGTGTTCGTGAACAGAAGATCCCCCAAATTACATAACTAGGACATGAAACCTGGGTAGATACCCATGACATTTCAGAAATCCGATCGTCTTTGCAAGTCAGTCTCAATCCCAAAGTGGAAGTGCCCCATGGCATTTCTGACTTTTGCCCTTCCTCCAGGCTTGCAGGCCCTCCTGCCCTCAAACATGGGAAGCAGTGGAACTGGCATGAGCATCCCTCGCTAGACCATTCTCCTCAGCTTACACTGTACGCTCATCATCCCTTTCCTTCTTTCCATGTCATTTTCCATTCCAACACTATGCCAGCCATGAGCCTACAATCATTCCTATTCAGGAATCAACCTGCCTTTGTTTGCTTTTCTCTCCCTCCTCCTTGGAAAAATCTTCCCCAATCTTCCATAAAGTGTCCAAGCTTCTCCTTCCATGGTTCATTACATTTGTTGACTAATTCCACTATCGCCGAAGTACACGGGTCATCATCCACATTCGTATGTGTTTACATTTTCCAATTATTTCCTCAGTAGCTGTTTGTCACTAACAGTTTTTGCCCTGCCTGAGTTCTCTCCTAATCGTTCTATCTTATTTCTTCTGTTTTTTTTTCTGTGCAGAAAATAGACTTTTTTAATAATAAAAGAAACTCACTATCTCATCTGGGCTAGAAGCGTCATTCATTTCACCCTCCTCCTTTTTAATGGACCTATTTTATCACCAGCAGTTCTTTTTACAAATATCAGGGGAAATAAGCCTTTCTTATCCCCCATTAATTCCTGCGATGTGCAAGTATTATTTTGCCTTTTTTTTGCTTATGAGCTGTGACCAATTATCAGTACATTCCTTTGTTTCCTCCTTTATTTATGGGGGTCACTGGATGATGATGATAATGAGCCTAGAGCCAGGAAATGAATGCCAATGTCAAAAAGAAACTTGTTCCCTTCTTATCCATCAGCAGACTGTGCCTTCCAGGGCCTTATTTATAGAGCTGTTGTGAAGGGGAAGTGGTTGGACCCATTGGGCAGTAAGCAGCCCTGAGCAGTGCATGAAGGCGATCCAAGTGTTTCAGTCTTACTGAGTTTTAGCACTCCCTAAATTAGTTTAGGAGGAGTTCAGGAAGGATTGAATAAGGTCATTGTACCAATCTGCAGATTTTTGTCAAGGAAATATTCCTGTGCACAAGACAGAGAATGGATTCACATAGGTTTTTGTCAGAGAAGCTTTGAGAGGCATGGTAATGCTTGGGTCCACAGTTGTCTATGATAGATGTAGTGATGTCTGTGCAAAATAAAAGGATAAAAATTCTCAAATGTTTTCTCATTTTCTACTGATGCCATCCATCCGCCTGTGTGGTCTAGATACATGAATGTAAATGCTCTCCTGTACCAAACTTGTCAGAAACAAAATTCATGAGTTCAGTCTGATCCCTCCATAGCTTAACGACAACCCCAACACAAGCCCACGCATCATTTGCTATATATTTAAAGCTGCCTAGAAACAGCACTACTTCTATCTCTTCTCAAGTGGGGAGCCATTTTAGTGCTGTAAATCCAAAGAAAATTCGGAGAATATGGAGATAGATGCAGGACTTGCCTTTTACCCAGGGTTTCTCCACTGCAGCTTCATTCCATGAAATGTCCCCTCCCTGTCCCTTTTCTATCAACTCACATGACTGCTGGATGTGCTGAACAAGGTGACTGATGGAGGTGACTGGCCCCAGCGACCCAGGCAGCTTCCTCACTGTGTCCTGAAGCACAACTGGACACGGTACCCTCTGCTTCTCACACAGTCACCTGATTCTATATATAAGCTTCCAATGTATGGATTCATTAGAGAAAACTGCAGGTATTGCCCTGATTAATCATCCCTTGGGAGCTGGGCCTTTATTCTGCTTCCTAGTTAATGCATTTTGCTTACCTAGCCCATTTTTTGTGGTGTCTGACCACACAGCTCCCCGTAGCCTCAGAGCTAGGCATTAAGCAATGCAACCAACATCTGCCAAGGTTCAGCCTCTCCCTCTTGATCTTCCCAGGGGAAGAACTGTCCATATGATATGTAGTATTTTCATAGTGCGTTTTATATTTGAGTGTGTTAAGCCAGAAGGTCCAGAACACTGTGGTATATAAAAGATAATTAAACTGTTGGGAGCATCCAGAAAGGCCAATATGCTTCAACTGTAATTTCCTTAAAACAGGGATTGTGTAATACTGCCATATGCATAGAGAATGTTAACAGTCCAGTTTGCTGTTCTGATTACATTCATAGGTATAAAGAAGATGAGTGCACAAAAATCTATGCATCCATTATACTTTAGATGGATTCCCTCTTCCCCAGTCATAGCACACCAGGACGTAGCTCTCGTTAAGTATAATTAGTCTCTCTGCACCCACAAACGGTGTGCAGGATATAACAGGAAGATCTAATTCTGCACATCAAACTTAGCGCTGTTATTGATTTTATTTGTTTTTATTGCCATTAGATTTACTAACATCTGAACGAGCCTATTCATAACCAGCCTTGTAGGTTTTGCTGCAGCTTTATTTTATAAATGATTTTAATGTGTTTAGGAAATGCATTTCGAAAATAAGCCTTCACTTGTCTTCTTAAGTACACTGAGCAATGAAAAAGTGATTCTCACTCAGGATAGAAATAAACAACTTTATTCAGGGGATATTTTTAAAAAGTAAACAGAACATGAGAATGTAGATAAGCTAGACTGTCTTGGAAATGATTTTTACTTTTCCACATCAGCAATAAGAGATCAAGAGCATTTCTAAGCACCAATTTCTTTAGGCTGGATGAAGGGAGATCGACATTTCTACAGTTGATTTGAAACTGGATGAACTAGAGCACTTCAGAGGTTTACAGGTGAAAGATAAATGGATTGTGTGAGCTGTCCAATTTCATTATTTGCCCTAACCAAACTCTTTCTTTATTGTTTGATAGAATTATGATCAAATATTTCAAAAAAAAATGCTGACCTCTGTGAAAATTGTTGTTGACCTTGTCAAGGTAGCTTTAATGCTTAAAAAAAAAATGCCAATAAACTCTCAGTGATATAAAATTTCAACAGATGCTACCAAAGCAAAATAAATATAGAAGACAGCTGGTTATTCACACTAACTGAGCTCTTATCAAACCCTCTTGGTGGCTGAGTGTGAAATGAATTCCTGCCACTTAGAGCTAACTCTGAAGCTCACTTCATGTGCAGAGTTTGATTTTCCACATGTGATAGTCAGATGGTTTAAAACACAATTGATTTTCTTGCAGCAATTGACTACTCTTTTGCAAAGTTATACAGATTTCCAGAAGTTGAAAGGCAAATAAATGTGAAGCTCAAAAATACTTGAAGCCAATCATTTACGATACAAATTACCTGCATAAATTTGACATTCTGGAACTAGGCTGAGTAACTTTCAATGCTCATGCTGGCAAGATTGCCATTTCTGCATCTTTTTATTTAGACAAGGTCTTGAAACCCTATACAGAAACCCTCTTAACTCTGTAGCATGTGCAATTTGCATCTTGAGCTGCTTCATTTTGTATTAATTTAGCACTGATCTCTAGTTGGAGAGTTCCTTCTAATCTGGTCTCTGTATTAGTCACTGCTGTATGCCATGAGCAAAGGCAGGTGAAAAATCCTCTACGGATTCCAGTTCTGTGCTAAAATCATGAGATCTGGTTATTCTCAACAATATCTTTACTTACCCAAACTGTTTACAAATAATATTAATAGCGATAAAATCAGCAATTCAATCACAGTGTCTATGTTAATATTTCTTCTGTATGAATGTCTTATATCAGTTGGATGCCTTTGCAATAAAACTCAGGATAAACTCAGGGAAACTCCAATAAAATGTCAGGCTTAAACTGTCCAATTGGGACTGAATCTTCATCAAAACCACACCAGTCTATAGAATGCAGCTCTTCACATTATTAGAAGATGTTTCATGGACCTTAGAACAGTCTTCCTGAGACCATAGTGTCTGTTAGTGCAAATACGGGGCAAAACAAGCATTTAAGACCAAGCAGTTAAGTCTTGTTTTCAGAATTGTCTTCTGAAGGATAACGCAGGCTTGTTGTCATTTAGGTTTTGGGAAAATCCCGAAGACAGTTAGTACAGGAGGATTCACTTCCTCCAATCATCCAAAGACAAACATAGAAAGTTGAAAAAAAAATGCTCATGCAAATTGACTCGGGGCAGCTTTTTTGCTTCAGTGATGTTCTCATGGTTGATTAGCTGAGCTGGAAGTGACCTTGGCAGTTCTACAAAAGCAATTTTTACATCAGTCAGCCTACAGGATTCCACACTTTCCTTGTGGAATCCCTTATAAAATAGTGACTGTTCACCCTTGCGAATGCGACTTGCATCTGTGGTTGCTCAGGTGCATCCCAGTTCATGCTTCTGGACAGTATTCAAAGGACTCAAGGGTGCTGCACTCTTACTGAGCCCTTTGGCTCCCTGAAGGTGTAAACTAAAGGAGAAAGGGCCAGAAAGCAGGAACAAAAATGAGTATCAATGATGAAGGTAGGAAGACACAGCAAGTGTGTTTCCCTGGCATGATGAGGTCTCTGTGGGTAGGATGAACTCGGGGTCAGAGGTTAAAATGAGAAGGTGTGAGCAGCAAAGCCGCCACACAAAACACATTCTCTCTGGTATTCAAGTGAAAGGAAATTTGTTCCTATGTACAATATAAACCTGCAGATAGAGTATAAGTTGTAAGGCATACGTGGGGGTTGGACTGGATGATCTCCAAAGGTCCCTTCCAACCTTTATGATTCCATGATTCTATGTGATGGAGGTTACCCTATATATAAGGCTACCTTGCCAACCTCCTTTACTACCCTAAAATACTAACTTGGGGTGTTTGTTATGATTTTGGCTATTTGCACTGAATTCTGAAGCCCCCGGAACCCCCATGCTTTTGCTTGAACTGATCAGAGCTCTGGCATACGTGAGTGTGCTGGGATACAGTGGACCTGGCACAGGGCACCATTTTTCTGCACTCATCCCATCAGTCTGCTCTCTTGGCTGTACTGGGAGCCATGAGCTGCTCCGTGTGGATTTGAATGTGAAGCTGCAAGTTCTTGGGGAAACAGGGAGTAGATGGAGCAGGCAGAGGTCTAAGGGAGGAGGGGGGAAGCACTGAGGGTTTTGTCATGCATGAAAGAAGGGTCTGAGCTTTGGAGCGGGGAAGATGGGCAGTTATTCTGTGTCAACAACAGTGACAGCTGGCTGGCAGGTCTCTTTGGATGTGGTTACTTGGAAATGCTGTTGGAGCCACAGGAAGATCCAGGAATTGGGTCACTGGGCACTGATGCAGACCCCATCTGACTGGGGGCACGTCCAGCTGACACTGCATCAAGCAACAAGGGCAGGAGAGATGCTACAGATCCCAGAGTGTCCTGCTTTCCCTTTCCCTTGCTGGTAAATCCACATCTGGAATCACATTTTAACTTTGACAAAAATTTGCTCCATAGACTTGGCTAGCTCATGCTTTCCTTTCTCTGACTACAAAAATATTTAAGCAAATTCATATTGCTAATAGGTAGGGGAAATAGTATCAGTAATGGGTTTTGACTTAAGATATTGAGTGCCAGGTATCAGATGAAACCAGAAACACAGCTGTGAATACTTTCAAGGAGTTTTGTCAGTAGGGTGTTTCTAATGCTTTTCCCAAACATGCTTTAAAAAAAAATGGGGATATTTTTTGCCTTTGTCTCTCTGACCCTAGTAAATCTGAATTCCCACATCTTGCGGGTGTTGACTTTTCAAGAAAAATATGAGTGACACCCTGGCACTACCCGCCACGTTCCCAAGGAGGTTGCTGGAGGCAAATTGTCTCATTTTTCTATGTAAATGAGGAAAATGCATTTAAGAGCCAACCACTGACTCTGCGAAAGAGGTGCAGCTCATGCCAGGGTGAGCGATGCTTCCATCATCTGCCCCCATTGACATTGACAGAGTTCAGCTGTTTCTCGATAAAATATAAGGCGTTCCCTCTAAAGGCATCTTGCATTTCGATGAGTAATTTTTCAAATAAATACATCTCAGCCTGTTTTGATTATGTGCACTCCATATATTGACACACTAATGCAGAATTAAAGAATGGTAGATCCTTCCCATAAGGGGAATTTCAAAGCTCAAACCCTTAAGGCCCCAAGTCTTGAGTTGGAGTGGATTTGTACAATGTTATTACACTGTATTCGCAGGAGGCACTGGCTGAAAAAGTGTTATTTAGTATTTACATAATATTACTATTAAGCGACTTTGGATTCTTTTTCTTTTCTTTGAAGTGCATAAAATGGGTTAAATAACAGGGTGACTGAGCTGTTGGCTCAGCCAATTTGACAAGAAAGGAACTGTGAGTGAGTGACAGTTGAATGGCCCCTGCATGAGAGATTTCAGTATTTCATGCACAAGGAAGCTGGGGCGGGAGGGAGTTACGGTCCGTAACTATCATGGGGTAATGTACTGCCTAATGCATATGGACATACATGTGCTGCTGGCCTTTAGTAGATAAGGCTGCTGGCCACTAAATAACGAAGCCCTTTCAGAAAGAGAGTGGGGACACAACAGGGCTGGGTGCTGTTTCCAACGCTGTCTATAAGGGCATCTCTGCTTATCACCGCATTGTTGGAGCACAATTTTGTGGCCGGTTTGTGCAGATGATTGAATTCGGTGAGGGCACCTGGAGTTCTGCAGCAAGGCTGAGCTGCTCCACTTCATTTGCAAATTAGGGTAGTCGGTGGAGGGGGAGAACCGCGTGCGAATCACCGTTTTGCACTTTTAGTTCCTCCTGATTGCACTGCCCAAGGCTGGAGGTGGCTGAGAGACGCTGCGAGCTGACTACGGAGCATTGCGCCCCGCCACGTGCAAGCCTCTTGGTGCTGCTCTGGGCACGGCCGAGGGAGGAATTACTCCATATTCATGCAAATTGTTCCTTTTTCCACTTCACCTCTCCAGATGATGGCTGCACAGCACATTTCAGAGCCGACACTTCTTCTGTTTCAATGCAAGTCATTGGAGAGATGTTTTGCAAGTAGCAAAACAGCCCTTGGACGTTAGCAAAACCGGACTGGGTCAACAATATTCAAAAGTGTGGTTCAGACCGGCCGCGTTTTGCAGCCTGTCCTGCACAAACCCAACCTGCCCGGCCTCTCGACGGACAGCATCTGCTCTGTCTCTGCTCATAAATAAAATAGGTCGGGGTTGTTGTCTGGGCTGGCAACCACATGGCGCAGCCCAGCTTGTGTTTACCAGGGTAAACTCTATTTCTTCCCCCAGAGTGGGTGACCTCGTCTGTGCTGCTTTGGGGACTAAGCTCTGGCCCATGCTGCCCCTAGGCTTTGGCTGGAAGGGTGCTGATGCCAACATCAGCACGTGCTCATGGTTAAATACAGTTGATTTGAGCGCTGCAGGCAGTGCCTGGCCATGACTGGTGTATTAGCACAGGCTAATATAACCAAGCAAAAATGACTGTGAATCTCAGGCTTGCACAAGCAGCTGTCTCAGGGATGCCAGTCACCAAATCCAGAGCTTTTGACAAACTCTTTGGCATACATGTCTACCTCATGGCCTTGGACTTTGGAGGTGCATGCCATGAGGAGCTCAGACATTTATCTCAGCATTGCTCCCTCCTTCCAGGGCTGAATGCCTGATGACTTTGGGTATTTTGAGCAGTATTTAGGATTGCAGCATTTGGCGTAGCGGCATCTTAGTCCCTTTATGTGCAAGTTCTTCCAGGAAGGAGACAGTAGATGGTAAAGGGCCTTTTAATCTAATGCAACGAAGCATTACTAAGCGTGGTCTAGTTACCTGGTTCCCACAGTTCAGTGTGTCTCTGTGCTGGATGGATTTGGGCAGCGGACAGCTGCCCATATGTTGAAACTGTGCATTTCCCAGAAACCTTCTGTCACAGAGAATGAGGCAAAAGCTATGAAATGGGGAGGCTTGTCTGACAGTCCATAAAACAATAAAATATACTTTGTGTGTGCCTGCCTTTCTAGGGTGCACTAGCAGCTGCTAATACCATGTCATCTGTTTTTTATTCATGGCACTGCTGGACTGTGGATAGATAATCTCTCTCTATAACTCACTCATTTCCAAATGTAATGGGAAGCTGTCATTGAGAAACATGCTCCTCTGCCAAAAGTGGGCAGCCCTTCTTTCCACTGGGGAAACGCATGGCTCTGGAGTTCCTCAGGCTGCTCAAATCCCAGTAACATTTGTCTTTTAATTATATTGAATATTTAATACTGGAATGCCTGCTTTCTGTTGTATTTTTACACAACTGACAGAGTGAGCTGCTGAAACTATGAGAAACCCTCTGCTTTACCCTTCTACGGTTTTGCCCATCAAGATGAGCAGATATTTGTGCACCAGGCTCTGAGCCGGCCTGAGGAGCCCGTGGCTCCGCAGGAGCTTCCAGCCCCAGGTGGGTTTGGGCTACCTGGTTTGCAGCACTTGACAAGAGCATCCTCAGACAGCAGCTCTCCTCTCTCTTGGCAGGATTCAGCCGGAGTCACTTTAGGCAGTTACAGTGTCACTTCTCAGTCGAATCATCGCCAAACTCTCCCTGGAGAGAAATAGATATTTGTAGGATCACAGAATCACAGAATGGTTAAGGTTGGAAGGAACCTCTGGAGATCATCTAGCCCAGTCCCCAAGCAGGGTCACCCAGAGCGCATTGCACAGGATCACATAGAGTCATAGAGTCATAGAATCCTTAAGGTTGGAAGGGAACTCTAGAGATCATCTAGTCCAACCCCCTGCACACGCATCCAGGTGAGTTGTGAGTATCTCCAGAGAAGGAGACTTGATGCCACATGAGTCCCCACAGACTCCTGTGTCTCATCTCTTTGCTTTCTCCAGCACCGGGAGAGTTACCTAAGAGCAGATATCCAGGAGCACACACAAGCCAGGAGCACAAACTGTGCGAGAGCCTCACACTAGTGAGACCTCAGGCAATAAGGACATCTAGATTTTTTTTTTTTTTACTGAAACAGGATGCATCCCTCATGTAACACCATTCTTCTCTTCCCAAGGAGCTCTCAGACATCCTTTTTCTTTCCCTTCCTGCCTTTAGCACTTGCCATGCTCTCCTGTTATAAGGAAAGCTGTCTTCACATCTGGTTGGGAAGAGTCACCTGTGCAGTGTTATCACCTCCAGATAAGATTTCTGCTCGCGTGCCCTGTCCCAGGTCCAGGCCAGCCAGCTAGAGCTGTGGTCAGCTTCTCCAGATGCTTTTCCTGAAGCAGATTGAGAGAATGCAGACAGGATGCAGCGCCAGGAACCCCTCCTGCCTGATGGAGCTTCTCCATCAGTGGTTGTCTGAAGGCAATGCAGTGCACGAGTTGCCTTGGTGGGAAGAAGGCAAAGACCAGCAGATGCAGAGGGGTGTCAGCAGGTCCCTGTCACTGAAGTCCAGCTCTGCAGTCCTGCAGCATTGGGCACATGGTTCAGTTCGTGTTTCAAATGCCTGAACTGCTCCTGATTTACACTGTGGGGCTCACATATATGGGATGCAGAAGGTCCTGGGCTCACTCTCTCTGTATTTCCCTACTCTCAGAGACCAGTCCTGTCCTCCTCGGTGTGCCTGTGATAGTAGTTTTATTAATGCAAAATGAATATCCCCCTGGAAAATGAAGTCCAGAAATTAATAATGAACTAAAACAACTTGCCACAGGCATCGCTAATGAGCTCTTTGTCTGTGCGGCTCACATGAAAGGAGGTCATCGCTCAGCCCTTCCCATCCCGAACTGCAAGCAGATTAACCGCTAACTTCCAGCTCGTGGGTCTCTCCTGAGACGGGAGGCAGCCTGCAGCTCGCCTGGTGCCTCCCAGGGTTCTCTATCCCTTATTTGTCTGGAGAAGCCTTTGTTACCTCCAGAAGGCGCTTTCCTCCTTCCCCCACCAAAGTCTTGGATTGCCCATCTGTGTAGAGGGGAAACAGGACACATCCCACAGCACTGAAAAGGGACAATAACCTTGCAGAGCTTAAGAGGGGAGTGGAAAGTAATCTTGGAGGGGACTAGCCGGGCTTAAGTTCACTGCCATAAGCCTCTTCAGGGACACTGGGCCAGTAACTAAGCTGGCGCCGCTCCAGTGCTGGGTCTGCATCTATTGTTCTTTTCCCTTATCTTGCAAGGCAAGAGTTATCCTCCCTTATCTGATGCAGCAGGCTTTGGATGAGGCCCCAGGGCAAGGGCTGGGGAGGTTGCGCCCCTGTCTCCCCCCTCCCAAGACCCGGAGAGGGGGATTGTGCTGGGAGAGGAGCAGCTGCAGGGAAACTGCCAGGCCACGCACTGACCTTGGGGCTTTTTCAGCTCTCGCTCAGGAGAGCTAAGGAGCAGCATTTACTTGCGGCACTTACAAGAGAGCACTTAAAGAGAGACACTTAAAAAAGGTGCGTGAAGGGCACCTCGCTTACCCGTCCCGCCTGCGAGGGCGGCTGAAGGCTGCTGCTTGCAGGCCCTGCTCCTCAGTTGACACCCCAGGGCAGGCGCAGCAGCGTGTGGGGTGAGGGAGGCTGTGCAGCCCCACAGTCACTGCTCCGTGGCATGGCTGGGCATCAGGAGAAGGGACTTTTACCCCTTTTCCAGCATCCCTCATGACACCGTTGACTGGCTGAGCTCATGAACCCATCACTTCCTCGTGTTCATGAGCAGCCTGTTCCACATCATCCGTTTATTGCTCTTTCCTGCTCCCTCGTGGTATATGAAATCTTGGCTTGTCCCCTCCAAGTGCTGCTTCTAGGCCTGGGAAAATGCTGCTGTGTTTTAAACACGTTTCTTCCCCACCCTTGCCCTCTCAGCTGGGGCACATGGTGGGGCTGGCTGCTCTCTGGCTTCCCTGCTCAGCAGCACAGCTGCTCATTTATCAAGTGTCTGAGTCACCCCAGAGCAGTGGGTGACTGGCAGTGCCAGCCACAAAGCACGGTGCTTGAGATATTTGCTGTTGTGGGGCTGCCCAGATCCAGCCCCGCCAATTGCCTCCACCAGTGTCATTGTGCCTGCAGTTTACAGAATCATGGCAGAGCAGAAAAGCCTTTTTTTTTTTCCTCTCACTTACTCCTCCCCACCTCTTTCTGTCACTGGGATGCTCATCTGAATGCCCCAGCCAGCGCCACGCAAGGCTCTGTGTGCTGAGACAGCAGTGGAAAAGGACTTGGGCTTTTGGTCCCTGACTGGCGAGCAGGAGTGCTGGGACCGCAGGGGTACAAGTGGAGGAGCTGAATTAGATCTGTTCATGTGCCTCTAATTTATGAACATGCTTCCTCATTGGAGGCCAGTGTAATAAAGTTCTGAGTAAACCCAAGGTGTAGAGGAAGAAATTATAGTTCCATCATGTGCAGCACAGTGATACAGGGATAGCAGCTCTTTAATCCACCCTGGCCTCCCGTCACTGCCCTGAAGGGGTCTGGGGGTCCAGACTGGGGTTTGGAGCACTGGAATTTGAAAACAGGGTTATTTGGGGCAAGTGGGCGCTTAGTCAAAGTCTGCATTGCTGCTTTGGAGTCAGTCCCCAAACCCACTCCTCCTCTTGTGCTAGCACAGACTGGAAAGAAATCCCTTTCTGGAGCAGAGAGCTCAGTCTGATCCGTTCTCTGATCAGGAAAGAAGGCAGCACAGAGACATGGGCAAGGCTATGGGAAAAGCAAGACCTTCTATAGCAAAACAGGCTTAGGCTCTGAATCTGTGCACTGGCATAGGCACAACCCCCTTTCCTCTCTCTCCTTCACAATTTGTCTTAGTTTGTTTGTTGTTAAGCTGAAAACTCATCTATCACCCCCAATAAGTACTCATGCGAAGCCTACTGTAGCTCATTGCATCTGGCATCTTAACATCCTTTTTGTCACAGTATTCGAGTACCTTATAAGCAAGACTACAGCTTGTCCTTAAAATGTCCCAGGGAAGGAAGTTTCATCTTAACGGGAAACACAGAAGCTGGGAACATCCATCACACTCCCGTAATGCCAGGACAGGAGCATCCAAGGAATCCCCAGACAGGCTGGGGTAGCTGCTGTGCTGCATTGCCACGGCCCTGGGCCTGGTCTGCTCAGCTCTGACTGCCCTTCAGGAGCTATTTGAGGAGCCTCTGAAAGGCAATGCAACACGTAATGTAGACATGTCAAAGAGACCTCACCACAGCCTCACAGTGCCGGAGAAGTCAGACTGGGGAATTAAAAAGGGGTTTGTTAAGTCCCACCTAATTTGTTTGCTGCCAAATCTTCTTCCTACACAGCAACTTACATCCTGCTCAGGGGCTGCTTTATGCTAGTGTTGCATGTAAGCTTGGTGTTGTCTCTTTCTTTGCTGGCATGACCCAGAAACCACCGCTGCGCTGGGGGCACAGACAAGAAACAGTGTGTACGTGCTCCTACCTGTGCCTCTCCACCAGAACATAACAGGGAGGTGGAGTGGGGTGGAGGCCAGCGTAAAACAGGAAGGCTGGAGAAGGATTTCAGGCTGCCATTTGTCTTAGCAGGGTCGAGTTCTAGGACAGTGTTGAGATTAGAGACATTCTTAGAGAGATTGAGTCTTATGAAGCAGTTTGAGAGTTAAATAATACATTTTTTCTTCATGGAAGTAGTATGTAGTATGGCTAAGAGTTCAGCAGCACAGTAGTAAAAACCAAAGCTTGACAGAGCTGATGGATCTATACAAAGGGCAAAAGTAGCATTAGACAGAGGGACAAAAGTTTTGCACAGAATGCAAAACTGGCCCACTGCAGTAAGGCACAGTGCTATGTGTGTGATGAACAGCTTCTTTGAACCCAGTTTTCATGTTCTTACAAAGGGCATTTTGAAAGTGTGTGTTACTTTCCTCTCTTTGCTTCAAAGTACATACATTTTATGACACTTCCTCATCCTTAAATGACAAACAGTAGTGAACGGGAAATTATTCTGTTTTCCAATTTACTTCTCATTTGGTCCTGTCACATTTTATCTTTTGGCACTATGTTTTTATTAGTGCTATGAGTATATATCTGCACTGTGCGTGTGAGAGTGGGTGTCTGAAATGTGTTTGTAAAGGTTCCTGATAAAAAGCTTTAACAACTTAGATTATCAGAGAAGCATGAGTGAGCTAGTCATGGTAAATCTGAGCACTGGCAGATGGTAGGTCATTTTTGTACAGAGAAATTAAGTACCAAAGAGGCTGGAGGCACCTGCTCTTTATTATTTACCTAGGAGGGAAACTACTGCTCATTTCAAAGGGCTAATGTTACTTGAAAATTTCACTTGAACACAAGGGAAAACAAAAAAAAAGGCAATAGAGTCCCTCCAAATGCAGGAGTTCCTTCCAGAAACATGTTGCAGTTATATCAACGTTCTTCATTTTGATCACTTTCTTTCTTTGCTTTCCAGCCAAAGCTTTTGGCGAAGGAGTTGCTCGACCTGGTGGCATCGCATTTCAACCTGAAGGAAAAGGAGTACTTTGGAATTGCATTCACAGATGAAACGTAAGTGCCATGAATGAAAGACTTAAGAGACAGCTGTTAGATCATAGTAAAATTCAGTGGAATTTCTTCCTAAGCAAAAGGAGCACAGAAGACCTCAAGTCCTAGACCAAAGTCCAGGGAGACGGAACCTCGCATCAGTCTTTCTTGTACTTTGTCTTCTCCAGAGTGATAGAGGCCTCTTGCATTGAATTAAGCACTGTCGAGGGTGTACAGAGACAGTAAGAATCCCTTCCTAACCATATGTTCAAAGATTTCTTGTCATTTGGTATTGGTAAAATGTTATCTTAAGCTCTCTTGGACTTAATATCCAATTGATAGGTTAAAATTATTAACAAATTGGCAGAACTATATAATTAAAGTTTTAATGTGTTCATTCCCTCAAGCAGGTTCAAAACCAATGCTAAATTATTTCAAGGAAAGGAAAAAAATCACTAAATTACTCCATTATTTCTATGCTTTAGAGTTTCTTTAAAAAGAAATGAAAGAAGAAGTGTGAAAAGGAAAGGATTACCAAATTTAATGTGTACTAAATGATTCTTAAATATAAATATTATTTTTATATGAGCTAAATCAAAGAATGGGTCTATTATAGTATATTCATCTCAGAGAGTGCTGGTTGTTCACCTCAAGCCCCAGGTCCTCTGATTACCACAAAATTTGAGCTTTCATACATAGACAGGTCATTTCTAGGGCTTGTGTTTGTAAAGTAAAGCATGAAAAGTTGAACTCTTCTTGTTTAAAAGATAGAAGTTAAGTAGAAAATTTACACTGGATAAAAATCGAGGGTCTGGCTACTATGACTGCTGCTGGACCGTGACCTCTCAATGTTACTGTACAATTCCTGTTACTTTTTTTCTGGCTCCCTGTTTCCTCTCTGTAGTTAGACTGTCCTCAGCATACGAAATGCGTCTCATGTGGACACCTACCATATTCCACCCCAGTTTCGGATTTTTCTATAATAATCATTGGGAAAAGAGTCCACCTTTATTTCATTTTAAAAACAAGATTTTCGAACCTCTGTTGTGTTCCCAATACGACGGAGTCAGAACCACTGTCATGAGCCAGCTCTGCTCTCCTGCTCAAGTGGCAGAGCAAAGTAAATGTCTGCAGACAAAATGATTTGGGATCAGGCAATGAGAGGCAGCTGCCTAATGTGCACACCCATACGCACACTGAATGCAGCAGAGATCCCCTCTCCAGAGCCAGTTTTCCTGGCAAATGTCTGCCTTGGGCAGCCTATGGACTTCTCAGGACATGACTCGTGGTGTGGAGGGATACTTAAAAGTCAGACACTTGCAGACCTGAGACCTAAATCAAGAGAGAGCTCAGACTCTGTGCAGTCATATTGACATGAGCAGCTCGGCACCGACAGGAGATCTCCCACCCAGCACAAATTAAAAAGACTGGTCCTCAAATGAGGAAGAGCGAGAAGTATCAGCAGATTATGGAAGGAGAAAATAACTGTTCACCTGAGTGTTCTTTCTTGTGAGACATGGTGAGTTACTCGGTGGGTGCTGCCTGAAGGATGCAGGGAAGTTTAGCAGTGAAGCTAAAGAGGACAAAGGGATGAAAATGTTCTTGTGTCAGCCCTAACAGCACAAAAAGAGAGGAATCGCCTGACAGGCTCATGGGCAGAGAGGGATCTGCAACCACAGAGCAATGGAGCAAGTCCTGGCTGCCAGCTGAGCTGGATGGGCAAAGGATTCCCCTGTGAGGGCAAGGGATGCTCAGGAGGAGGTGTCACCAATTAGAGAATGACCAAGGGCTCAGGCTCCCTGGGGGCCATGCCAGGTTGAACACGGAGCCGTGTGAGCAAATATCTCAGTTAGCGACGGGAGGACGTGCAAGAGGCTGAGAGAGGCTGTCAAAACCATGCGCAAGGCGCTGGGGGAAGCCAGGTGCAAGTAACAGAATCAGGGATGCGGATGGATGCGCACTGTCTACACGGGATTTCAAAGGTGAGGTGAGATGGCACCCACTCACCTTGTTCATCTTCTAAAAATCGGTCAAGACGGAGCAAGGATTATCTAGCAGGAGCTCAGCTGGCCCAGATGAAAGATTTGGAGAGACTCTCATTACATCTAGCGAACACAATCCAACACCACAGCAGTAAGTCCTAGCCAGTATGAAGCTTCATCTACAGCCCACGGGCTGCCCCATAGTGACCCTTACACGGAGACTTCTTGACTGCTGTGAAAATAACAGAGAGATGATTTACACGTAATATTTCCTCCTCAGCTGTAACAAGCTCTTTTCCAGTGCTGACACAAACAGCAACTCTTTTGTTTGACCGAACACAGCCCAAAAACTTACATGGGCCATGGAACCAGGTCTTGGAAACAGATGTCCCATGTCACCTTCAAAAAGTCAACTGGGCTGTGTGTACCACAGATTTTAACACACGATGCAAATATAACCCGCAATGTGAAATTAAAAAGAAATCCTTTCTGAAAAACTAGGAAAGATGGTCTCTTACCATGTATTTGTACAGCAACCAGCATAGTCTTATGACTATGACAGGTGATCCTCTGAACACACCAGTCATACAAAGAGAAATCTTTGAATTCAGCCATGCAAACCCTCCAAAATTTCCTCCTCTTGGCAAAGAACTTTTCTCTGAGTCTTGGTGTGCCTTCCGTGAAAGGACCAGTTAACACAGAATAGCCTTGGTTCGTAAATGTAGTCTGAGGTTGGGTAAATTGCAAGTTTAGAAAGAAGCGAAGCCACTAAACTATTAAATCAATTCTTCTATTTAGAGTAAAAGCTCTATGAGAGTAATTTATTTAGAAATGATTTGGACTGGGGATTTCCATTCATTAGTTGTGCTCTATCATGACAACCCCGAGAAGAAAATCAATAGGAACAACCTTTGCGTTGGCGACTTAATAGTTTCTTGTGATAATATAGGGTCATTACTGCATTCAGTGTGACTAAAATTAGATTGTCAGACTATTATGGGGGAAAGAATAACGCCTCCTATTTTAATGATCAGAGGAACGCTTTACGACATTAGCCATTAGCTGAGGGAGAGCACAGGTCAAAAGGGGGTCCTGCGTAGTATGTGAGGCCAAGCTGTGACACAGATGTAAAGCCAGAAAACCTATATATTGCCTGACTGTGAATTAAAACGCATTGGGAAAGGGCTTTTTTTCTAGTTCAGCTTAGCATGAGTCTTTGCTAACCATCTTTCCCCTTGGCATCAGCGCTTTCAGCATTCACTGAGAGCAAGCAGTCAGAATTCCCCTTCTGTTCTCTGCAGAAGGAACCTTTGGAGCCACAGATAGGTTTCCATGTCCTTTGCTTGTCCTTAGACATGAGCCACCTGCTCCATGGAGAACTCCCAACTTTTGCATCCCACTGCTCCCCCTTTCCTGGGGCCAACCAAAAGCTGCTCAGTTAATCTCATCTAGTTTCCAAATCCTTGTGATCCCTTCCAAAAATATTTCCATTGATAGATGGAAATACCTTACATAAGAAAATCCACATGCTTATTTTTAAAGTTTTGTTTGTTTATCTAGTGGTTGATGGAAATGGAAAATGGCAAATACGGTTTCCATTATGTGACCTGGTCTTTCTCAACATTCAGTTCAATGTGAGTTTGACCTTAAAGCAGGGTTGTGAGTTGGTTTATTGGTCCAAGTATCTTTATAAAACACAAATAAATGTGAATCCAATTTTAGAAATCTAGACACTTAACCAGTAAATCTCTATAAACAGATCCACCTGAAAGCAAAGTACTCACTGATGTACCACTCTTCACTGAAAGCCCTAATAACAGAAAACAGAAACTACTGCACGCGATCGACAGTACCAACCCTGGGCACCAAAATCCATACTCAGTCTATAACATAAACAGGCCCTGTATCTGTTTGCTATAAGCAATTATGTATTTGTTATTGACACACCAGTTTAACTGCCAACACGGGTACTACGAACAGTGAAAAATTATCTGGCTTTCAGTATTTAACCTCCTCGTAGGTCACTCAAAACTGTTTGCACCGTTATTTGTTAATGCACGGGTGTAAATACCAAAATGAACAAATCAATAGAGATAATGAAGCTGCCTAAATGGGTCCATGAAAACTGCCAAGTTTATTACATGCCTAGAACTATATGTGCAAACATTCTACTCTCTTATATGGGATTGCTCTCTGCGAATAGCCCTGCTGAAGACAAGCAAGACAGCTTCCAGAGCAAAGTGTTTTGTGGCATAACAGCATTGGACCCAGGCTCCCGATAGACAACATGCACTGGCAGATACCAGGCACTGCTCATTGCTGCTGCTCTCTAAATGCCACACATGCGTGTGTGGAAACAAGGGAGCTGGGTGACAATCTGCAGTGCAGAAGCCCTCAGTGATGAAAGATTTTAAGTGGGAATTGAGTACAGCGAGCAGCTAGCTCCTGGCAGTGATTTACATGACCTTCCTCCTTTTGAAGGAGCTCTGGATTTAAGCTCTTCGCAGATAGGAGCAATAAAAACCTTCCAACCCAACATATATATATATGTATATGAATATATATTCTTTTTGTACTGATCACATCAGAATGAGATACAAGTTCCTCAAGTTAAGATGCAGTGAGCATGAAGAGAACTAATCTTTTCAGAATGAGAAATAACATGAAATGAATTATTGTTTTCTGCACTGTGGTTTCTAAACCCTTCATTGCACATGTAAGGCAGATCCAGACATTTCTGTTGAATAAACATAGATGTAAACTGCAAGGCCATTGTCAACAAATTAGTCTTGGTGGGAAGCGGTTGCTACTTTGGTGAGACAAATGCAGCTGGACAGGTTTCGGATAGGATGTCAGGCTTGGTGTGGCTTTTCCTTCCTCTGACAGCATTTCATACCTTGGTATAAAGGCTCATTTTGTACCTTGTCTTGGAATGGGTGAGAATGTCTAGTTTCAATCCCCAAGTGGCCTTCAAAGTTAATTTCTGCCACTCTGAATCCCCTCTAAGAGAAACAGAATGGGACCTTGAGACAAAATAAGTGGTCAGTAGGAGAAAGGCCAGCCCTCGAGAAGGGGAATGCAGCTGGAAGTGTGGCCACCTCCAAGTTTTGCATGCCCAGATCAGGGTTCTTTCAAGAGGGTTCATTTTCCGAGCATCTATCTTCTAAAAACCAAATCTTACTAAAGCATGTGCTTGACCTGAGCAACGGGCCCCAGTGCAGCAGGTCTGTGTGCCTCTAACACACAGTTACCTCTCTATCTAGAGGAAAAAATACAGAAAAAGTTTGTTAAAAATATGTAGAGAAAAAAAGTTATTAAAAGGTTAATTTTTTAAAAAAAAGAAGACTAAGACACTAAAAAGAAGACTACGTCTGAAAACTCCCCACCTCCACCAATCTCGCTTGTCCCTTGTTGAGCTGTCGAAGGACTAATGGGCCAAGGAAAATACTTTCACCTGGCAAAAGTGAATATGAGTTTTTTTTTAATAAATGCCTGATCCTGAGCTCAGTGGAGTGGTAAGTGGAGCTCCCAGGCCCTTCTGAATCCCTTGCACTGTGCAAAGCAGCGTGCTGCACCAGAGGCTGGCAAGCCCCGTGTCCCCGTTGGTCTCGGAACAGCCCGGAGCTGTCTGGCTGTGCAGATCCCTGGGCTACCAACCCCTTTCAGCATCTGCATAAGCCAGGGCAGCTGTTCAGAAAATTAAATTGAACCCAGGTGACACAAAGCCTCCTGAAATTGCTACTTTCCCCTTTATTTATTTTTTCTAGAAAAGAGGGGGTAGGGAAGCTGCAAATATGGTTAAATTGCTAAATAGCTGTTGTGGCTTCGCTTCCAAGGCAGTTTCTCAGTTACTCAAAGCACAGGCGATTTCGAGGAGTAATGGGCAGACTCCTGTGAAAGCCGCTGTGCTTGCTGACAGGGTACATTTCTAAGGCTTGTGGCAACCCTAGAACTTAATTTAACACTGTTTTCAAGCATATCTCTTTTTTTTTTTTTTCCTTTTTTTGGTGAAATGATTAATCTTGAGGATTACCATGAACCAATGTCTACAGAATGGAACAGAGCTCAGAACATCTGAATTCCATTTCCTGTTTTATTTGCTGCATGCTTTCCCCCCCCCAAAATCCCTTTAAATCTCTCTGCCATTGCTTGCCTAGACAGTGAAGTGCTGAAGGCAGGGGCAGCTTTTCCCTTTGGATGAAACCTGGTCTGACTGAAATCAATAGCAAAATGTCCACAGGACGCAATTCTAGCAGCACTCAAGGCAGCGGCAAAATTCCTGCCGCCTTCAGAGGGGCCTGAATTTCACCCTACGTATTTCCATGGCGTATAATTTAATGGGGCCTTTATCTCAGCTGAGGAGTGAGATGCCAGTGCAATACAAACAAAGGTATTTATAAACCACCACACAGGGAGCAGGCTGTTTCCAATGCGTGCAACGAGACAAAGAGCAGAGCTCCTGCCCAGGGAAGGCACAAACGGATAAATTGTAGGAGAAACTAATAGCGACAGGTAGCATCTAGGCACAGGAGGAGCAGCACGTGGTGACTGGAGCTGGAAGGCTTCGTGGAGCAGCTGTTTTGCAGGAGCTCTCTGGTGGAGGGAGAAGCAAGGCTTGGCAAACCTGGAGAGGCTCTTCCAGGCGTGAGGGTGGTAAATAAACTGTCAGGCTGGATGCAGTTGGGTTGAGCTTTGAGTGAAGCACTGCAGGCATCGTGGTAACTATTAACAATATGGATTTTTAATGAAAATCTTGACAGGCTTTTAATGATGCATCTGCTTCGGGGGGTTGTAATAAAAGGTGAAGCTCTTAACATTTTGTCGTGTCCTGACTGCTCTGTGCTGCCAGCTTTCACTCTGACAGATTGAACTTCAGCTCGTCGGTTCTCATACTGAAACGTCGCCAGGATGATATCGCTTCTGTTCCTCAAGCATTTACTGTTTTCAAATATCAGGCAATAGCCAAGGGCAAATAGCACGCGTTTGGGTTCACCTTTTTTAACACCTCGGACCTCGTTGCAATGAGTAGCGAGGAACCTCTTTTCTACTGGGCTCATGACTGTCTCCTCTCTCGTCAGGGGGCACTTGAACTGGCTCCAGCTGGACCGCCGAGTGCTGGAACATGACTTCCCCAAAAAGTCAGGACCGGTTGTGTTGTACTTTTGTGTCAGGTAAGTGCGCGATACAAAGTCATTCCGTCGGGATACACCTAAGAATGGCCCATTTCCTAGGGGTGAAGAAACAGGGTTGTCCACTTCCCACGTTGTAGAAATGCCCGTAGACAAAGCGACACTTTTATGGCTGCTCCTTTTAAGCTCTTGGGCTTCGAGAACTCCTCTCACACGCGTGTAAATGAGCTGTAGCCACAGGAAGACCCGTAGCTGCACAGAGGGAAACTGTGCATGAGGAACGATCAGACGTTATGTCTCATGGATTTAAAGTTTTATTTGTGGGTTTTGAACACTCCTAGAAGGTCCAAGCTTGGCAGGGCTGCAGAACAAAAGCCTCTTTCTGCCAGCAAAACCAATTTGAACCAGCCACCTGGAGGAAAAACACTCACTTCCTCTTCGGTGAGCCATCCATTTCCCCTGGATTTTGCCCAAAGTGTGTGTTATGTCAGTGTCCAAATTAATCCCAGTATAAATCTGTCATACTCGCATTCTGGATTCAGCCGCACAATGGCACAATGAATTATCTGCAATAGCAAATGATGACATTTTCTGGCAACCAGTTGGCTTATGTGTGTGTACAGGGCACATCTGTAGACTGGACAGGACCAGACCAGGAAGTTTTTAATGAAGATTGTGCCAGGGTTAGAGAATTTCTCTGCATTGGGGGGTTTTGCAAGGAACTGTTAGCATTTGGGAGCCGCTGGAATGCTCTCAGTGCTCTTGTGTAAATACAATACGCAGCTTTGCTGCCTCCAAGGGAGATATTTTCTGAGAAGACAAATCTGTTCTTGCAGCACTAAAAGACCCGGAAGGAGGCTGGGGGTTGGGATGGCATCTGTACAAAGTTAACTTGGGGCTTTTTACTTACTTTTAATGTATAGCTCATGTCTAGAACTGGTGAAGTGATACGGTGCCTTTTTCTGTCAGCCTTTCCACTCCAGTGTTACGTTACATCTGACATCACCCGCGTTCATTCCACAGTATCCACAAAAAATGAACACTTACTTTTGAGTTTCTTCCCCTAAGTGAGGCTTCTTTTTATCTCCTGCACAGCGATTGTCGTTCATGTAACTTCCATTACAAGGGTGGCTTTGCAAGAGAAGAGCCTCTTTGTTCTGCTCTGTCCTTATATTTAGCAGTAGATTTATTTTAGGACAAATCAAGGTTGCATGGAGCCCCCACAACTCAAGAGCTGGTCTGGTGTTTCCCGAAGAAGTAGGCTATTGTACCTGTGAGATTTCAGGTGCTCTGAACTATAAGGATAGATCCTGAACATTTCCAGTGTATATGATCCAGATCCGCCCGAGTTTCACAAGAGCTAAGTACAGTTTTTAGCTGTGGAACGGCGATGCATAAAGCCCAGTACTACTGAGTTACACTAATACTAATTTCAGGGATGATTCAGTGAGCTTAAATATTGCCATTTGTATTGTTTTATGAGAGCTGGCAACACAGTGGAGACAAGAAGTCATTCTAGCAATATCATAGCCAAGGGATATCTTGGGATTATTGATCCATACAACAATTTAGTAAATGAGCAAATAAGTGACCTCTCCTATTCTGGAGCGATAATCCATAGGACAAATCCATAGTGAAAAATCAGCTTTCAGTGGCTGAAAAGAGGGAGTGTGAAAAAAAGGCTGACCAGAGCATTATACTCTCTTTTGTGGTGGTAATGAGTGGATCCCTCACACTGCACTGCAGTCTGGAATGGATGGGAAGGAGAGATGACTCAAAAATGAAGAATGAGCATTAATTTATCTCTGCTTTTTCGACTGGTTTTCTTCCCGTCTGGGTTCCAGTTGCTCGCAAGAAGTTGCAAGAGTTTCCAACCTGATCTGAGCAGAAGGCACTTGGAGGAGCAGCTGTCTCCAGCCAGCTAGTGAAGCTGGAAAGGCCCCACATATCTATTACCTGGCTTGAGAATGAAAGCAGAGGTGAAGAAGGGGATGTGAAGAGACAAATAGGTGGTATGTGATGGCCTGAGAGTGCACAGTGCTATAGGGAACCATTCCTACCAGCAGCAGAAGGTTCCCTTCCCCCTGATGCCGTGGGGGAAGCAGAGATAACTACTTCTTTCCTCAGGTATCTACATAAGTGCTAATTTTTAAGTGATGCCGAGCCCATACACCTTGGTAATGGGCTGCCTGTGTTTCAGATACATTTCTGACATTATCTCTCTCAAGAATTCCAGACGAAAAGGCTTAGAATGGTGCTGGGGGTCCTAATTGGGGGGATAGTAATACAAGTAACCAGATGTGCCAGATGTTCATTACAGAGAAATCTGTTTACTGAATCAGGATTTAGGAATCATGTGGGCTTTTTACTCCTGTCTAAGTAAATGCACAGTGGAACCATACTGGGTAACTACTGAAGATATGAAGCTTCAGGCAAGAACAGTAAATGGTAGTTCTTGTGGAGGGAAAGCTCTGGAAGAACCATTTTCATCTTTTATGTGACCATCAAATTGCTTTTACCCTTCAAATGCCTGCGACAGTGTTGATGGGCAGCCTGCCCACCAAACATACCACGTTATTTACATTGCTCTAAGTGTTCACTTGAAGGGCAGCACACTTTTTAAGCTAAAGTTTGTTGGAGGGACTGTTTGCAAACAGGACATTTCACAAACATTGCAAAGTGAAATTTTCCTCCCTTATTTAACTTTGCAGCACTGTTGAAGCTGTTTCATAGTGTTTTGTTGCACTTTTCCTCAGGGCTTGACATTGCCTAGCATTACTGTCCAGTGTCTTCTGTAATGAAAGACCAATGATTTCACAGAGCTCTGTGAAAGAAGGAGGAAGAAGGATGTTCTTAGCATTGGTTCAGATGGAATCTTTTTTTGCCCTTGCACACATACACAGCTACCACTTAACCCTCTGTCTTTAGGATCTCACAATGCTTCTTTGGGAGCTTTCCACTGAGAACACCATAGGAACCTAGGAAGCAAACAAAATTTCTTGTGCAGATATGAACTGCCCGGTGGCTATTCTTGTGCAGTATTATTTTATGAGGCTCTTTGCTAATGTCCATTTACATAGCATTAAAGCTGTACATGAAAGCAAGAGGGACTGTCATGTGTCTTTCAGGAGAGGTGGGGCATCTGGCAGCAGGATGGGAGTGATATTAGTTCTCATCTTAGAATAGCTTCCTATGTGGCTTTCTAAATCTCTGGCCACTTGAGGGTAGGTGAAACTCATTCCTTGCCTCAGAGGATCTACAGGGCATCGACAAGAAGTCAGATGAGACCCAGGAGAAGGAAAGGACAGAGGGTCGGGGGTGAAAAGGGGGAGGGTGGCTGGGTTAGTTGCCTTTCCTGGGGTATTTTGAGACCAGAAGAGGACAGTTGACATCGTACATTATGAACTAAGCTGCATGATGAAAGGCAGAAACCTAAGTGAGGTGTGGAAAGCCAGAGCCAGGAGGTCAGAGGAAAACACAGAGCAAGCAGTGGCTTCTGATGAAGGTTGTGCTTTCAGCAGGGAGCAGAAAGTGGAGCAGCATTTTGGTCTAATTCCAGTGGACAGGAGAAAAAAAGCAAAGCTATTTCCATGGTGGAAATCCTCGAGGTGAGAGAAGACCAGAGCAAGAAGCTCAGAGCTTTTCATAGAAAGCAAAGCTGGCCTGTTTTACAATGAGGTCTCACCCTCAAACAAGGACCCTGAAGGATCAGAAATCCCTGGTTAGAGAAGAGCCAGCATGGGACTGATCTTTTACCTTCCAGATGTTTATCATGCTGTTAACTTATATAAACAAGCTCAGCAAATAACATTCAGTTCCCTGGTGCAATTTGGAAGATATTGGTGCATAATGAATATACGTATTCTCAGGGTAGCTCCACCAGCTAATCACTGGCAACGCGCTGCGGAAGTCGTCATGCTGAATCAAAACATATTTCATGCAGAAGGGCTTTTCTCCCAGGAAGACATAAAAAATAAATCCTTCACATTCAAATACAGCATGAGGCAGCGTTTGTATCTATGACCTGAAACAAGAGAACAGCACAGAAACACAGGCTGCAACGCTCATCTATGTCCTTACTTGCCTTAATTTGAAAGGATGTAGCTCTGGGAGCACTGGTGGTGGCCTTGGTGCCCTTGGTCTGTGCTTGGTGTGATGAGTCCTGCCACGTGCAAGGTGT
Organism: Tinamus guttatus; assembly: GCF_059628265.1. Classification (NCBI taxonomy): domain Eukaryota; kingdom Metazoa; phylum Chordata; class Aves; order Tinamiformes; family Tinamidae; genus Tinamus; species Tinamus guttatus. The sequence continues at coordinate 778,052 of NW_028288682.1, forward strand.
TTAGCTGGTAGCCTGCTCCATGTCGGAGCTAGTTAGCACAGCTCCTTCCTTGGACAGTTCTTGGAGACCAATAGTCACTTTTTAGGCATAGTTCACATGTCCTACTGTAGGTCACTGCTTTCATATTCAATGAGTTGCAATCTAAAACAGCCGATTTCTCTTCCCTGAGCGAAGACACCAGCCCACTCGTGTGTTGATGGTAGCTACCTACCTACCTTTCACCTGGTGAATCCCTCCATATGCACTAAGGGCAGCCTATACAACACAGAATCACAGAAGGGTTGAGGTTGGAAGGGACCTCTAGAGATCATCTAGATCTCTAGAGCCCCAGCCGGGACACCCAGAGCACGGGGCACAGGGTGGCATCCAGGCGGGTTTGGAAGATCTCCAAAGAAGGAGACTCCACAGCCTCTCTGGGCAGCCTGTTATTATTTTAAACAGGACCAGCTCAGTCGGGCCTAAGGAAGCATCTCCCACGTACAGGACTTTGCCCAACTACCTGGCTGGAATCAAATTAGATTCCAGGTGCTAATGAAGCCTTAGATTACTTCAAGCCTCCCTCTATATCCAGTCTTTAAACCAATATATTCCATTAGAAAAGGACTAACCTTAAAAAAATAAAAGAAACACTAGTCTGTTTGGGAGTAGCTGTCCCTAAAAGCAAGGGAAATGCTTGTCTCAGAGAAATTAGATTAGGGGATGGTGTTGACAGCAGCTGCTGTGGCAGGAAGAGCTGAATAGAACCACACTAAATTAACCAGAGACAATTTATTTGTCTCACATGCAGAGGGCTGTGTTTCTCTCTCCCTGGTTTTCCGCACTAGATGGGTATGTGGTGCTCCACCGTTCTGTTCCGGGCAATGGGGGCATGGGGGAGATGGATTCACTGCAGTGGTCTTTGAATAGATCCCTGAGGAGAGCTGGTGGGACAAGGGAAAGCAGCCAGAAAGCTGGTGCCAAGATGAGGAGGGAGAGCTGGTAGTAGAGCCTCTTCCCCTCAGATCCCCAGTTTACCCTCCCCTGAGGGAGAAGGAGCAGCCCTCCATCCATCTATGGTAGGAAGCACGAGGAACTGGGGAGAGAGGCAGGAGTGGATTATGAAATATGTCAATTCTGTAGTCAGGGGAGAGGAAGGGAAACAACATGGTTTTCTTCCAGCCCTGGGAATACTTCATCCTCGTTGTTAGCGCCCAGAGGAAGAAGCTAGGGAATCATCGTAGATATTTTTAATGAGGATAAAGGATAAAGCTCTATCCTTTCCCCTCCCCAAGTGCTCTTGGCCCCTGTCAGAGCCAGCCCTTGTTTGTGCTGGAAGAAAAGGCTCCCTGCACACAATTTATTGTGGCCTTCGCAGGGTGGCCCCTGCTCTGCTCACCAGGGGGAAGGTGTAATAAATTGCCTGCGGGGAGGCCTTGCTCCTTGGAGCCTCTTTAGAGATACGAGAAACTTCTGTCCAGACAGAAGATTTACTTGTGTGAAAACTGACCTTTGCTTGAGGAAAGGAACTAATGGGGCTCTGCTACTTAGCACACAGCTCCGAGCAGAGCCATCCATTACACACATGTCTTAATAGCAGTCGGGCTCTGGAGTCCCATAACAATTTCTGTTTTCTGCTTAACTGGGAATATATTTGGATAAGAGAGCTGTGTTTAGAGAAGGGGATAAGTTGTTTTCCTTTCGCATTCAGCTACCTGAGGGGGAAGAAAAAAGCAACACTCTAAAAAAAATGTTATTTTGAGCCACATTTTGAATGCCTTGAGGCTGGCAGCACTGTCTTGTTTAATTTTAGGAGGCATTTAAACAGCACGATAGACACTATGCAGAAATGATGGATGCTGTCAGGGTAGGATTTGTACCTAATTTGGATCAAGCAGCAGCACCTAAGTTAATGCCTACACACAGATTCTCTGGCTGGGTCAAAATCACAGACATTATTTCCATTTGCATTGCAACTTGTGCATTTATATCTTTCCCCAGTGGGAGTGATTTGCTGTCAGCAGCAAAGCCAGCAGAAAGGGCAGTTACGGGGGTGTCCCATGAAAACAGGATTGAAAAAAGTGCTGCAGGGGTAGATCCGGGTACTGGAGCACTGAAATTCCCGGGATGTCTAGTGTGGGAGAGTATTGGGTCCTGAATAGTCCAAAGTAGGTTGTTTAGTATTTTGCAGATGGAAAAGGTGAAGCAGAGGAATGAATAAATATCCTCAAACCACATGGTTTTAAGAAAAAAATTGAATGGGCAGCTGGAAAATGTGCAAGCAGCTTTAGGGTGCAGTGCAGACGGTAGGAGAAAGGGAGGAGGCCCAGGTTAAATAATCGCCACGGCTTTGGCAGCTGCAATTCCTCATCCTCCTGGAATCCCCTTTCCCTCCAGCAAGGTAGCAGTAGACACAGTCCCTCCTGCTCCATCCTGTTGTCCATGCACCAACGGGGACGTCTCCAGCCTCAGCTGTGACCCCTCACACTGTGGCGGACGCTCGAGCACGGGACAAGCGCAGCGCACAGGGCACAGGATGGAAATCCGAGGGAATACAGATGGGAGGCAAAGGGGGTTTTAACCATCCCTGATTTTTATTCGTGGCTGCTTACTTAACAGGCCAGCTACTTAGCAGGACCACTGTCTGCTTGAAGTGTCAGCACATACAGTGCTCACGCACAACTAGTAGCTAGCAGGGATGGAAAATAAAAGTGTGATCAGCACTGTCCAGAAAGCTCATTTAGCATAAAACACTGGGCATAATGACATCTGCATTTAAGTCCATTATACTGATGTATGTGATTTTTCTTTTAGCCTGTAGCCTCAAATTTCTCAAATTATCCACTGAGATTGTAAGTGGTAGGGTATAATAGGCCAGATCTTGGGATGGATGAGGCAAAAAGGGGTCTTCTCCTTTACCCATTGCTTTGAAATAACAGCTGGAGGGACCATCCGCTGACAGAGCCTCCTCTGCCCATCTCGGAGTCCTCTCTCCTGAGGGCTAAGTGTGTTTCCTACCTAGAACAGGACGAAGCACCAAAGATCACTGCACATCAAACCCAAAATCTTCTTGCTTCATTTTGACATTTTCCATGGTTTTATCTTTTTTTTCTTTTTGTCATTTTTCCCAGCAAAAATAATGTTTTCACTAAAGCTAAGGAGAGCCATTTGATTTTGTTTTCCCCCCTATCCCATTTGTAATGGATGCAAGAGGGGGCATGTTGTCTCCCTGGATGGAAGGGGTATCCCAGGGCTGGTGGGAAGCAACACCCTTTGCCAACACTAAGGACCCCTCCAGGGTCAGGAGCTTCCAGAGTTGCTCATTGCAGGCAGGAGCACATAAGAGTCTGTGCTTGGCTGGTAGCAATGCAGATCACCAGCCATCCCAGCATGAGGGGTCTTAGGCCATCTCAGAGCAAGTTGCCAGTTAACCCACGCTTAATACAGAGTGATCTGATAAGTACAAGACGTCCTCACATTAAAAGACTTAAATGTTCCAGATGCAGCAGTTACCCAAGTGTTCCACGATACTACTGCAGTACTCGGCGATTACCTTCCTGCGCCGAGAGCAAGCAGTCAAGACAGGCACTTGGTCTTCATTACCCAGCATAATATTCACTGGTCCATTTAATTAATGCTTAGAAAATGTACTTGATGAATTACAAGTGACCCAGGGGGCAGCATGAGGGGAAACACAGAAATAGGATTATCAATGGCTGGCTCTCGCTTCTTTTAAACTTAAAAAGAAAACCACTCACAACGTCCTGTGGGATTTTCTTCCTTCTTTTCCTCGGAGCAGGCACCTAATTTCTCATGGCAACAGTTGCTGCGGATGAGGGAAACTCTTGTAGGAGCTGCCTGAGGGAAAACTGTCTGCAGTTGTGGTGTACGAGGTGCAGGCGGCCCGTCCAAGGCGTGGGACACACTGCACTGCCGACATCTCTGTCCTTCTGGAATTTCCTGGATCTATCAGCTGCACAGCACATGGATTTCACCTGTAGGAATGCTGCTCTCTGGGGAGTCCTTGACAAAGATTTTATAGTTCCCCCCCAAACTGAGGGCCTTGAAATATGCAGGAATAAAAGTGGCTATTGGGGTAATAGAGGTGCCACTGGAGGGGAGAGTATTTACAAACACAGAACAACAGCCCCAAACAGCTAAATAGTTTGATCAAGGTCATGAGGGAAACCTGTGTCAGAGTCATGAATTTAACCTACATCTCTTGCTTGGTTCATTGCCTTAGCAGCTGGATCCTTCTTCCTTCCTCCTTAGTCATTGACATACCACTCATTTTAAAGTGTGCTTTCCTTCCTTGTGTTTGGAAAAGGTGAAAATGGGAGGCGGTCTGACAGAAATCCTTAATCAGGGCAAAAAATCAAAATGTCTTTCCCTCCCCTTTCTGCTGTTCAAGGGAGCCTGCCCCAGTTCAGATTTTCAAAGCTCGATCTGCAGATCTGGTTTCTGTCAACAGCACCGATCTGTGGGTGCTCAGACTTGGTATCCACATGGGTGCATGGCTGGGAGCCAGGAGCTCACCAGCACTTTCTGCTCTGCAGATCACTTGAGAATTGGGGTTTCTTTGTGAAGATGAAGTATCATGTGCCGGCTCTGGGCTCTGAAGACACTCATTTTTACACAGAAAATGATCTGTGCAAGTGTGTAAGCCTTTGGGAGAGATCTTTGCAGCCTCCCGAAATGCAATGTTGCCCTCTAGTGATCAGCAGGATGATCTTGTTTGATCTGCTGATGAAACAAAAAGCAGGCTTTGAAAATCGGACAGATTTTTCTTCTTTCGTCCAACCCTGGAATTAAAGATCTTACTGTCACACATTGGACAGCATTGGGAGTGGCAATAAGCAGAGAACGTCCTTCAAGAAGAGCAGTAGGTGTGAAATTACCAGTTTTTCTCCATGAATTCAGCAGATGGAAAGCCAGCTGCACTCACAAGGCAAATCTAGCAAGAAGGTACCATTTTAATGTGGTGTCTTCTCTTTTTCAGTTCGAAAGCCAATATCTTTTTACTTACTTAAATAGAGTTTCAAGAACATTAGGTGAAATCCTGTGGAAACGAGGGAGGAAAAATGAAAACATAGGGTTTTTTTTCACATTTGACCTATTCTGGGGGAGAGGTGAAGGGATAAGAGTCAGAGAAGCTCAGCAGATAACCAAAAAATTCCTCAGAATGTTTCTCTCGCTCTTAATAAGTAAATAGCTCACTGGACCTGTCAGGAAAGAAGCCGGTTTGAAGGGTCTTCAGAACTTGGGAGCACTACAAAGCTTTGACCTTTACCCCTAGAAAGGTTACATTTAAGGCCCTGGATTCTGCAAACAGCTCCACACGGACAAGCTCTGTAAAGCTTGTAGGCAGCCCCAGGAGCTTCGGCAGGTCTCACAGCTCTGCTCCTGGATTGCAGGGTCAGACACTGAGCTTCCCTGTAACTGGACCCGGCAATTCAAACCTGCTTTCTAAGGGATCTCATTGTTTTTTAAAGTTCCTAATGCAGACAGCATTTCCCTGGCACCTTCTCTATTCTAATTGCCTGTGACAAGCCATGATAGTAGTGGAATTTAGGTAAGGGACATTGTGTCACTGTACTGCAACTTAAAGATCACTCTAAATCGGAGGAGGCAAGTATATATATTTTTCTCCTTATTCAAAATATAAGATAAATTCAAAATTCATCTTCATCATTCCCAGCCTTTCTCTGTTACCATAGGAACCTTAAAAACACAGGAGATATTTATATACAATGATCAGTAACATGGCGGCATCTTGCAATTATTTCGTCTTGAACTTCTTTCCCTGGAAGGTCACAGAGCAGAGGTGAGGGCTGGAGTCTGTTCATGCTTTTGGCAAAACTCTCACAGTTGATATTGCCACAGAATCAAAACTTTAAAGCAAGCAGAACACACAATACTGAATTGATCGATACATGTGGTGAACTTTTCAACATAATTGCAAATATTTGGGATATTCATCTAATGCAAGAGAGTGTTTTTTTCTAAAACTGAGCGTTTGGGCTGAGCAGGTTCTTACTGAGTTCTGAGTTGATCTTCTGCCCAAAATATTACAAAATTGTCCTTCCTACTCATTCCCAGCATCACTGTTCATTGTACCGGCAAATTGTGTGAGGGCCTCAGCAATTTCGCCGCTTACTTTGCCACCAAAACTGCTACATGCCAGCTGCTGAAATACATGAAGAAACCTTTATAAAAAATACCCGACACAAGAGCTAAAGCATCCAGGGAAGGAACCCAGGAGTGGATTTCTAGCAGTGAGCATTTTACAAAATGCAGTGCAGAAACTGGCAGGCTAGGTGACGGAGGGAGAAAGAAATGCCTCCATGGAGTGATGGAGAATGGAAGGAAGCCTGCACACAAACAAAAGGAAAGATGAGAAACAAAATCATCTAGTGATGAGCTTTCAGTATGGCTAGGGTTACGGCGAGTGATTGTCTCCTACAATATCCTCAAGTGTCTTCCATCTTCTCGGTCCCCTTTCTAAGGAGGAATTGTTTACTGTAGACTCGTGATGAGGTTGCTGTGCATTCCTGCAGTGAGTCCATTTTCACGCTTTCGCCCTGCTCTTTTCTCACCTCTGCCATTTTCCCTTTCAGGTTCTACATTGAAAGCATCTCCTACCTAAAGGATAACGCCACCATTGAGTTGTTCTTCTTGAATGCCAAGTCCTGCATCTACAAGGTAAGGACCTGGACTAAGAGAGTCCTTAGGCCTGCTCTTCCATCCCGTCCATCTTCTCTAACTACCTCATGCTCTCAGGGTAGTTTCTCTTTGCAAGAGGTGCCCTGAGGTAAAGCCGCCCCAGCAAGAGCTTGTGAGGTGAACAGGAGGGCATGTGCAGCTGTTAAATGACCAGATCGCGTGTATTTAAATGGAAATTCGTGCTTTTATTTATTTGTTTGTTAAAAACTCGCATTTTCGGGAGCTGCTGAGGCTCACGTTAGCGGTTCCCGCTCCCGCGCGGAAGGCGGCAGCAGCCGCTCACGTTGAGGCGCGGCGCCATCTTGTGGCACAGGGAGCCAGTGCGTGTGCCTGTAGGTGCGAGGTCAGTGTGAGAGGAGGTGTGTGAGGGTGTGCAACAGGCGTGTGCTCGTGTGTGTGCAAGAACGCGGGTGTGCAAGAGTGTGCGTGTGAGTAAGGCCTAGGATGGGCCAGTGTGTGTGACGGTGTGATTGCCTGAAAGCATATGTGTGTGGGGAGACTGCATGTGCGAGGGCAGTGCGAGACAGCATGAGGGAGGGTTTGTGTGAGGATGTTTGTGAAGGAAAACATGTGTAAGAGTGTGAGAAATATTATTTTTTTTATGCCCAAAATAGCCTTGTAGGTTATTGAAAACACCAGCCTGTTATCACTCAGCCATAAACGAGAGCTACCTGTAGCAAGGCGCTCTGTGTGCCAGAGATAAGGGCTTTCTGGCTCAGGCTGCTGCCCGTGGCCCGGCTGGAGCACCAGTGGCAGAGCAGCAGGGTTGATTTCTGCACTGCGACAAGCTGAGCACATAAGTGGAAGGGGCAGAGTCCGGAAAATTAACCTCAGAGCCCTGGAGCAGGTTTCCAGCCCTGTCGGGTCCTGGCTGAGAGCTGTCAGATCAGCTCTTAGAGGAACAGACTTTTCCCCTCCCTGCAGTCCCCCAAACTTTCCTGCCTTCTCTTTTCCTTTTTCTGCATGGCATGAACATGCTGAGCCCAGGTAAAGCCTGGCTGGCTAAGGACTCTGCCAGCGGGGCTGGAGGGGTGATGTGGACTGTGGAGAGGCCTCTTGACAGCTGTATTCCCTGGAATGGAGCTGTATTCCCTCATACCTCACCCTGCACCAGCAGAAACCAGTGATTCCCAGTGATTCGCCTCCTATCTGCTGGTGAGGAAGTGGCAGGAAAGGACTTCTGGAGTCAAGACAGTCCTTGTGCCTTGTCCCACCACCCTAAGCAGGCTTGTGAGCTGCTGAGCAAACCAGTTTATGTGCAATTTGGGTTTTAGTTTCCCATCCTCTGCACGTCCTAAAATGCAGGGACAAAATATGCATGTCCTAAAGTGCGGGATAAAATAGGGGGAGCCAGAAAATGCCATTTTTTCCAGCGCACTGGGATGAGGCAGGGCTGCTGAGATGAGCTCTGCAGAGCTGTGCTCTCTGGCAAGGGTGCAATTAGACGTGCTTACTCAGCCCTCTCCAGCAACGAGCTCAGCGAGCATCACATTTTTGGTTCCTGGGGAAAAGTTCCTTTTTGGAGTATTGCCAGGAAAAGCTTACACTGCTGTTCTTTTTTTGGAGAAAGCTTAAGAAGAAGAAAAAGGGGGAAGAAAAAAAAGTGCCTACAGATCTAGGTTGGCCTATTTTAGTCTGACCTCTCCTGAAACCATTACTCTGCACATTCAAGCTGCCTGTTATCTCTGTCCAAAAATAGCCCTGGCCCAGTCCCCCTCACGAGTCCTTCCCTGTCTGACTTCCTACCACAGTCAAGTGTTGCTGTGTTATTAAAAACGTGTTGAATTTGAAAGATGGGTGCAAGATCAGACAGAGGGCGAGCACGCAGCCAGGCACGCCTGGAGGAATCCTCTAGGTAAGGAAAAAGGGATTCAGTATTCAGGCACAACCAGTGCTTGTCCTTCCTGCAACTTGCAGGTGTTGCAAACTCCCAAACCTGGGAAGTTTCCTTGTTGGAAGAAAACGTTCCCCACTGGACTCACCCTGCAACTTAGGGTTGCCCTTAGTTGTCCTACTTGGCCTGTGCACGGTCTGCCTTTTGACCCATCCTGTTGTGTCCCAAGAATCCAGCTGTGCACTCACTGACCCCCACACCCAAACCCTTGTCACAGGGCTAGCACAGCTACCCCCAAAAAAGACCGAGCCAGATCTCTCAAACAAGCCAGCACCTGGGCATCAACCCCACCACTGTCAGTGGTGCTGTTGAACTACACACACTCCGGCATGGGTTTAGTCCTCTCGCAGACACTGCTTGGGCCCCGTTCAGGAAGAACACCTGCTCCTAAGAGGCGATACAGACGAGATGTGAGGAAAGAACGGCCTTTAGTCATGAGCTCTGCTGTGCCATGTACCCTTAGGGCCATGGATGGGCCTTGGCCCACCTCCCGACTAGTCCAGACTAGCCATAACATTGGCATGTGGGTGCAGAGGCTGGTTCCAGGCACTCGGATTCCTCCTGGGCCTGTTCTGCATGACCTGTTGCCATTGGACATGCCTGAAAGCCCCAGTCTGGCCCTGCTTGAATCAATTTATCACACCAGCCGCCTTCCCTTGGCGCTCACACATCGTTGGTGCAGGTGCCTGTGTGAATCAGGCAGCTCAGTTCAACGGAGGAAGGTGTGTTCATTGCCCCTGGCAGCGCTGGTCTTTGCTCCCCAGGGAGTCGTTATGAAGGAGGTGAGGCAAGTGCTTATTTTAAAAAGCTGGCACTGGTGAGAGCCAAGGACACCTGGGTTTTATCCTCTGTTTTGTTCCCTTTGCTTTTTACTTTGCCAGAGACGAGCCAACGCAGTGACTGTGGCTTGTAAATGAGGTGTGGCCACGGCTTGGCTGGAGCATGGATCACAACAGGCATCTATATTTAGATCACTCAGTTCTTTCCAGATGAAGCAAAATATTAAAAACAGCAGTTTAAATAAATACAGCAGAAAAACCACCACAGGTGCAAGCTGAACCATGTTACTTGTACAGCCCTGGCCACATAAGGGGCTGCATAGGAGATCTAGTTGCAAGGCCAAGGCCAAAACTATCTCCAGAGGGGAAGCCTACTATGTTCCCCAAAGCTGCCGTTTGTCAGGAGCCAGGGACTTGGGAAAGAGAACTTGGCCATGAGGTCCTGCCTCCTCTCCCAAACATCTTTGATGGATCTGCATCCCATGCACACATCCAGCACAACCATCTCAGGCACAGTAGAAGGGCCTTGAGAGGAGTGGATGAGGCCGCCAGTGTCCCTCATGTGCCTGCAGCACCCAAGCGTAACCCTCACAGTTTCACCTGACCTTTCACGATTGGTTTTATCCGTGACTCCAATCCTATAGAATGGAGCAGTTTAGATATGGCAAGAGATTTGCTCTCACAGGTCATTCCAAAAAACAAGCCCAGTCCCAAAACCCCAATTGTGGGGTTGAAGGAGCTGAAACCAAAACTCCTGTAGGGCAGAATATGGCTCTTTTTCCTGTGCATTTAACTTGGACAAGAGCCAGAAAAGTTCTGTGTAGGCTTTGACACAACTTCAGTGAAGACAAATTCTCTCATTTCCTTGCTTCTGAGAGCCAAGGACAAAGCTGTGTTCCCCTGAAACACGGGGGGTATTTTGTGGAGAAAACATGATTTTACTTCCCAGGTTACCTTTCCCTAAATCACAAAGAAAACAAAAATAACCCTGAACCCCTCCACCTTCTTCTCCCGCCTGCCCAAGAGTCCCTTCATGCCATGTCCAGTTATGCTTCATTTCCCAAGCCATTACACCGAATATTTGGCTTTCTCCACGTCCCAGCGAGCAGGTTCAGCCTTCCTGTGGTCTCCAGGAACACAGGGAATGCTTTGAAGCCCGGCCAGGGGGGAGAGCTGGCGCTGCACGCCTCAGTGCGCCGCAGCCGGGAGGAGGTGCACGTTCTTGCAGGGGCTCCAACTGATTGGACTTTCTGTCTCTCTCTGTTTTGTTTTGTTTTGTTTTGTCTCTCAAGGAACTCATTGAGGTTGATAGCGAAGTGGTGTTTGAACTGGCTGCCTACATCTTGCAGGTAAGCAACAACCTTCTCTAGCTTCCTGCTTTGTGCATCAAAGCTCTTGGAGAGCTGCAAAATCACACCAAAAAGGGCTGAACAGAAGTAGAAGGATTCTCAAAACGGACAAGCTATGAAATTCATCCTTACACACCTTCCATCACTTATAACAATGCAAAACACATACAGAAGGCTCCCAAATCAGAGCTTTCCATCCAGGAAGCAGAAGCCACTGCCCAACATTTTGCATCCATAAAATGTTACGCCTGTTATGCTTGCACCAGCACAGATATGAAATGCCCTAGGATATGATTTAAACCCAGGTGAAATTTAACTGATGAATGAGATTTCCTACATGAAATCCTTCTGTGTTCCCCTCCAGTGACTTCTCAGTGGCGTCTGTTGCACTGGTTTTCCTGTTAGAGCTTGTCCCTGTGAGGATCTCAGTTAGGTTCTTCTGTGTGTGCCCCTGTATTCCCAGTGTGGACAGAAAGACTCAAAGATTTACCAAAACCTTTTTCAGAAACAAGAGCTGTGTCCTGCTCTGCAGGAAGAGGGACGGGCCAGAGAGCAGATTACCAGCAGAGCTTAGTAAATCTGTGGTTCACAAAGAGAAATCTCCAGGATAACAAAGAGGTTTTTGTGAAAGATCCCTTTTTATGAGCGTTCATAGCTGTGGGTGTAGATCAGAGATAATTGTCAGGTGATTCTTGTTCCCCTATTTTTCAGTCTAATTTTTAATTTCTTGTCAGCCATGAAGCTACGAGGATCCACGTGAGCAGAAAAGCTTTCACATGAGACTGCCCTAATAAATAACAAAGCATTGCACTTCTCTATCACTTTTCATGTGAAAATTGCTTCAGGAAGCAATTAAGGCGTAGGGATTTGAATCTTCATTAAGATCATTTTATGTAACAAAAATGGAGTGAGAAAGTCAGGATGGGGGACTCAATTAAAAGCACATTACAGAAATTGCATATTGGCATGTTGGGGGAATACGCATCCAACACCAGGCTCGTTGTGAGGATCATTAGTAGGGTTATGCCTGTATTGTCTGTTCAACCTAATGAATAACTCGAGCAATTAGCGATCCTACAACCAGATCAAGATCTGCCACTGTGGCCCTCATTGCTGTGATTGTGTTTTTCATCGCAGACAAGCACAGGATGTTGCCTGTATTCCTGTAGTAATGTGCAACGTAATGAAAGCAGCCAAAACAGGCCACACCTCTGCTGTTTGCAACCAGAAATTACTACAACCCAAGTCTGTGACAGGATCCAAGGACAGCAGGAGCGATCGTACAGCTCTCTGTTCTACTCTCAGTGTTCACTACAGCATTTGGGTCTGAGAACGGGGATATAGAGGCTCTTCCCCACAGGTTTTAATATGCTCATGCCTGCACAATCTGTGGTGCATCTTTTAGTTTTTGCTGTACATTTAACTTAAATTATGATACTCACGATGATTCCTTCCTGTGAACATAGGAAAGATTGACTTTCAGTTCACTCAGGTGAAAATGGGAACCACTAGAGGACTGTCAGAACTCAAGTGATTTAGTCTGCATCCTTGCTCGTGTCACCAGCACAAATCTATCCCAACCTCAGGATTAAAACTTCATTGAACTTGGGCTGAGTGGTTTTGTGGGTGGCTCAACATCTGCAGAGACAAACACCTGAATGTAAAGCCAGGTTCTCTTGGCATTTGAAAACAAGTTACATTACTGACCAGTTGCAAACTACGTTATTGCACTGTACTTTTAAATAGCTGGCAGCAAATGCTTGACATACAGTTTGTAAAATGCAATTTGTGAGTGAAAAATGCAAAATGTGCATTACATCTATTCAGAAGGTGACGGGGCAAATGTGGAGGGTTCCAGATATCCGGTAAGACTCTGGTATTAACCTAACTACTAGAGTGGAACATTACTAAACGCCGTGATGGTAAAAAAATAGAGATATTTAGCTTTTTATGTAAGAAAACTAAATAATTCCACAAAGTGAGGCATCTCCTTGAAAGCTGAGAGTGAGCTAGGCTTTTCAAAATCTAGTTACTAAAATAACCAGGATACTTGTAAGAAGAGACAGGGAGTTTTCAAAGTCCATGGAGACTTTGGAGACCTTTTACTAATATAACTTCCATATTGAGCCCAATTTGCTAGTATTATTTCCTGCAGCCTGTTTGGTATCCACAAACAGAATAAGAAATCATCTATCCACATATGTCACAAACCTTTGGTTTAATAAATTTGTTTAACTGACTGACATATCTGTCAGGACACTTGACTTAGTCCATTAGAAACTGGTTGCAGAAAATATTTGAGAAATCAGTTAGAAAAGGATATTAATGATAAATTAATTTTGCAAAGTGCTTATCTCGAACAATGGTTTTCTTCTTCTTTTTTTTCTGCTTTTAATATATTTTTTTTTCTTTCCATGCTTCATTTTACAGGAGGCAAAAGGAGATTTTTCAAGGTAAGTGAAGTTAAATGTTTTGTCATTGTGTGCTGTGGGAATGAAGCTCCTTAAATCCTTGTGCAAGTGATACATGACCCAGTTCGTAGCTAGAAATCCATTTTTCACAAAACACAGCCCTTGACCAGAGCACACGTCGCAAACAGCATTGTTTGTGACTGCGTTGTTGACAAATGCCTTTATATGCCCATGAAGTTCAGGAAATAGGGTAGTCTCCAGAAGGAAATTACTAAGGAAATGAATCCACAACTGTTGTTATATCACATAGCTAACCAGAGGCTTAAAATTCCATCACTAATTGATATTTCAGCTTGAATTCGGACAGAGTTATCAAAATCAGAATGTAGATGATTGGGATTCTGCTTCCTTTCAGCCTAAAGTTTGCAAGTGCTGTAAGAAATTCAAAGAGGTGACTGTGCTTAGTGTTTCAGAAGACTGCTGACGAAATGCCGTATTTTCTTGTGGGTTGACACTATCCATGAGTTACACACTACTAGTGATCAAAGGTTGATATCAGGTGATTTTTTTTTCATGCCTCGCATGAGAAACACGAATGTTCTCGATCTGAAGCCCAGGAGAACTGTCAGTTCTAAAAACTTCCATGTACTATATATTACATTTGTGGAACTTGAGTTCAGCTGGAGGATCACAACATGCACTACAGTTTATTTCAAAAAAAAGAAAAAATAAAAAAGTTTGAATGGACAAGGAGGTTGAATTGCCAGCAAAGCATGAAGAAGTGCCTCTTTCATCAGCATTGAGGAATATTGAGGGAAAAGTGCAGAGCTGTTCTGTAGACCCATGGATGATAAACATAATATCTCCTGTTGGACAAAGACTTCTAGACAGCTAAATTTGGACAAATCAGTGAAAAGAGACAATGCATTGCAAGTATTGCATGCTCGTCCCGGAATGTGAGATGACACGAGCTAACCCTTGATAAAAGGAAGTTCAAGTTCTGCCTTATCTGTCCTCAGACCCTCAGTCAGCTTGCAAAATCCTGACAAGCATCTGACCACAGAAACACAAGCCCAGTCTTGCTTCCTTTTTCAGTTCCACCCACTTCAGAATAACTCAGTTATCAGTAGAGTTTGCTTAGGGGCCATGGGGACACATTTGGCTCTTCTATTTACTGCCTGGTTTCTATACCCTGCCAAGCGATTACCCCGGAACAGCTGGACCCAGCAGAGTTTGACCATTCCAATCTGTGATAAACCACATCTTCCAGTGGGTTTGCTGTGAAGAGCAGCATTTAAAGTTTCTCAGAGTATCCTGCACATCAGGAAAACTCAGTTAAAAAGCCCATTTCAGCCACTCTTAATGTGAAACTCAGGGCAGAAAGGAATCAGTTAGATGGCTTGGGGTAATATGTCTAAGAGCATTTTAGCTTCAGGTATCCATTTCATCCATACTTGGAAACCTCAATATCAAGGAGCTTGATGCCCCTTGTAAAAGAAATGATTTGAGTTTATGGCCATGCGTTTGACTGGGCATTAAAACCACAGAAGGTACCAAACCACCTGGTGTTAACTGCGTTCTCCGTGGCAGTGTGACCAGCAGCATTGAAACAGCTTTCAGTGCTTCTCGTCTGTGGATCTCCAAGGTTTTATGTGGAAGGTGGTCACCTTACATCCAGCTCAGAGGCAGAGAAGTGGTGCTGTAAGAGCAAGTTGTAAGTGGGCATTGGAGATAAGGCAACCTGCCATATTAATTGAATTTAAAGCTTTTTGTTGGAGGAAAGTAGAAGAAACCTACCCTAACCTGCTTTGTTCTAGGCACAGACTTAGCATCTGTAGGGTTTTCTGTCCAGCAGCTTCTGTCTAACGTGCACTGACAAGGGTTTATGTGCTGGGCGCGATCCAGGTGCTACTGAAGTCAACGTGAGGTCATTGTGGTCAAGACTTGGCCCACTGCGATTTGTGGTTATTCATATCAGCAGTGTAAAATCTGAGAGGCAAATCAAGCCTGGGGCCAGCAAGAGTTACTGTAGTGGAGAAAAATGTTCTGACTTCGGTTAGGGCTGAAGTTGGCTTCGGTGTTTGAGGTTAGTTGTTGCTGAAATGTTGCTTGTTATAGACTTGGTTGTTCTTTGAAACAGAGAAGCTGTACAGTTGCTGAATCTCTTGCAGCTGAGATTTAAAGATAGTATGTTGGGGATGGTAGCATAGGTTGCGCAAAGGCGGAACTCCTCAAACCCTGCTTTGTACTTAAAAAAAAAAAAAAAAAGCCAATTCTGAGGAGTCGCATGCTTGGAATGCAGGTTGCAGACATGCAGGTTTCCACACAGGTCTTGTCTACTGCCACCCTCGAATTTACAGCCTGTAAGACTGCACACTTCTCGCTGGATCTGGTCCAGGAAAGTACATAAGCTCTGACTCATTCAAAATGATGGCAGAATTGCTATTCCCACGGGAGCCCTCCTGTGAGCTGCTGCCCATCACCCGAGGGGCTGTGACACCCCAAGTTGTCACAGCTTCAGTTGCGGGGTGGCAGCTGTGCACGGAGGCCGTGGCGCGACTACCGCCTTTAGCCCAAGCCCCAGGGCACCCACGGGGTAGATCAGAGCTTCAGGGCTGCTGAGTGCTGCTTTTCAGACCTTCTGGAAGCTCAAAAACCAGAACGGAGTTCACAAAATCTAGGAGGCCACTTTCCAAACTTGTGGACTGTGGCACCTGCAAGGACAGCAGCTCTTACTGCCGCTTTTGGGGAACTCATCCCATACCTGGGGATAAGAGCTGTGCCTGTAGCACTCTGCTTCCCTTTCCTCAAAGAGGATTTATGAGCCAGTTCAAGCACACGTCCTGCATCCTTTGGTTGGGTATCATCATGCGTGACACTTTCAGGGCTGGTTCTGGCTACCTGGCGCCAAACTCGAGAGTCACCAAGTGTCTGCTGGGCCTGGGAGCTCGTAGCCTGAATCACCCTAAAAGAAGAATTTCTTGGGGTTTCCTCTATGTGGCCTGCTCCAGTGCAGAGCTCTGCAAGCAGAGCTGTACAAAGAACAAGTTCTGATTTGATACAGATCTGGGCAGAACTTGAGGCAGGTGTTACTGCTCAGCTAAGTTTTAAAATAAAAAGTTACTTTAAGATTTTTTTTTCTTCATGAAAATACAACAGTTTTCACTTTATTTAAGAGACTCCCCAAATGCCTCAGCAGACAGGACTGAAAAAAGCTTTCCTTTACGCTGGATGTACCACGGAATATTGGATATGGGTATCCATGCTCAGTTGATTCTCAGGATGAACAGGAAGTCTGTGCTTCTTGATATCAGTAACAACATTTTTGACTTCAAAGGTACAGAATCACATATTTAAAGCTCCTAAAATAGTATTTTTCAGAAAGATACAAAGTTTGTTAGCTCAAGCTAATATTATTTCTAGCCAGGAGCTGAGTCATTCTTGGTTGGCAGAGCATGGGCACAACAAGTTGAGATTCCTCTGATAAACCCAAGCGCTATAGGTGTGATCTTTAGGTCTACATACAAGACAGCACTGGAGTGTCTGAGCTAATTTTAAGGGGAGCAGAGTATATTGCTAAAATAGTTGATATTTTCCCTCTAAATTCATCCTGAATTCAGAGTCTGACATTGATCAAAATCTTGG